>NC_034409.1:188074298-188157897 GCF_002078875.1 Numida meleagris | reverse complement strand
CCTTCCCTTCCCTTCCCTTCCCTTCCCTTCCCTTCCCTTCCCTTCTAGTCATTGCTTTGGAGAACAAACATCCAGTGATCATTAAATAGCAGTTGTTCAGAAAGATGGGAAAAGCTCTTGCATTTTGATTGCTAAATTAGCTACTGCTTAGGTCTGTGGTATCAGAACAGGCAACCTCACATGTCACCAGTGATACCATGATGGGAGAGCTGAGTGGTTTAGGAAGCAGTGGAGGAGGAGGACCTGCTGCAGACCAAAATCTCCCCTGAGCATAAGCAGAGACCCTCAGCTGCAGGAGATGCTGCGTGTTCCCTGTTTGCAGGCTGCCAATAGCAACCATCTCCTCAGTGCATGCAGCCTGCTTTCTGCTTCTAAGTGCAGCATCTAACGACTGATTAATGAAGAGAGGGGAAAGAAGAGTGGTTGGAGCTGGATATGCTCTGTAAAATCCTACCCAGACATTCTGATCTCTAAAACCCTTGATGTTGTCCAAGTAATTCTAAGGTTTTAAGTCTCGGATCTGTAATGATGGATAATAAACTTTGGTTAAATCAACAAACAACCTTAGCATTGCAACAGCAAATACATATTTCCTTAGGAGCATGATTTTTTGTAACACGCAGTGTATTTTTGGTACTTCCAGATTAGGATGATTGCAGTGACAGGCAGCTTAGCAACCTTATTGTTTCACTTCTAATGTAGCCTGGGGCAGCTGAACCATGCCCTATTTCTTGCTTCAGAATTTCTGCCCCTCTGCTCTTGTTTTGAAAACAGATATAAGAAAGGATAGGCAGTAATTTAATAAATAGGCACTGTAAAGCAGAGTTAACAGAAGGAATTACTTAAAAGCTATTATCAGTGGCATCTCTGTGTTCAAAGCAGCGGAAGGGTGCAGTAAGAATTACAGCTGTCAAAGCAATGGGCAGGATGGACCTGACTTCCTATGGTCTTTATAGGCAAAGATGGTGAGTTCTCAACTCCTTCCTACATTCTTTTCCCCATGTTCCTTTGGGGTCCACAAGAATTTCATATTATCATAGAAACATGGAATATCCCGAGTTGGAAGGGACCCATAAGAATCATCGAGTCCAACCCCAGGCTCCACACAGGACCACCCAAAAACCAGACCCAATGTCTGCGAGTGCTGTCCAGATGCTCCTTGAACTCCAGCAGCTTGGGGCCATGCCCACCGCCCTGCACAGCCTGTTCCATGCCCACAGCCCTCTCCACGCCCTACATGCCCTTCTGGTGAAGAACCTTTCCCCAACGCCCAGGTTAGAGTCCTTCAGTAACTTCAACTCCATAAGGACAAATGCCTTGACAGTGCTTGTGCAATGCCGATACATTTACATTTCTGTTAGGATTGGTTTTATGGAGTGATACTAAAGGTTGATGTAACACATAACACAGGGTATAAATTATTTTGGCTTAAATTCAATCCACAGCTTTGTGTCATAAGGTCTTTGAGTCTTCAGATGACCCTGAGTTCTGTAACTTCTGGGGAATCTGGGAATTGTACTGGAACCAAACTCTGCAGCTGCCTGATTTCTAATATCTGAGTGCACAAATAGTACTGTATCCAATATCGGAACTCTTCTGTGGTTCTGATCAAATTTTGGAGGAGTTATTTAAATATTTAATGATTGCTTATATAAAAATCAATGGCAACCATGTCAAATTGGGCCAAATGTATTTAAAATCACTTAATATGGATTTTGAACTTACTTCGGGCTCTAGTTTGAGACTGTTGATCAGTAGTAAAAATGAATAATAATACCTTTTATCATGGATTCCAATAATGCCTGGGTATGCAGTTATCAAGTAAATGGAGTTCTTCTTACCATTATCTTCATCTGAAATAGGATTGAGCCATTAAACCAACGTAAATAATAAAGAAATGCTTAACACTCCTCATGAAAGTGTTTGCAGCTGTGTTCTTCCACCACGCGTACCATGAGGATTCCATTACAATAAATTGGAGCAGTTAGTGTCACAATATTGCCATCATTGCATGTTAAAGAAATGAGTCAGATCTCCAGAACTCTTTGATGCTCTAATATCATAAACGTGTGAAGAGTTTCACTCTCAGTTCTTGTTTCTAAGCCTTTAGAGAGGAAACTGCCTGCCCCAACAAGGATGTGAATTTTTAGATGCCAATCCAGCCTGCAGTAGTGATGGAGCTGTATTCCTCCTTTCCTTTGGCCTCTCATGGGTGCCCCATTTACCTTCTCATACCAGGGTTTAGAGTTTTAATGAGAAATGGTGATCTTTTTGAGTGAGGATCAGCGAAGGAATTGATAGCCTTGAACTGATAGCCTTTCATAATGGTTTCTGGTGGCACACGTTAGAAAATCACAGCAGCGCTGTGATAACACCCAGGGCGCTGAACAAATTTAATGCTTCCTTTTGAATTAAAAGTCTTGACAACTGGGACTTTGAGAAAAACCATTATTACATTTTAGTAGGCGCTTTTACCTCTCCACCTGATTCCAAGTTCCTATTGTAGCTGTTTTCTGTCTTTGCTTCCTCTGATGGATTATTAAATTAGTGCTTCCTTTTATCTCACCTAAGCTAGGATAGGTCTTTTTATTTGCCTCTTCAAGGAATTCCTGTGTCATTTCCTAATCTATACAAATCTATACACTGTATAAGATTAGATATTTTACCTAAGTATTAAAGTCTATTTCTTCAAAATGTCTTTTATAATAATGTTCCAGTGTATATGAGTTTTATATCAGTATCACCCCCTGGATCCGTATGGCATCACCATATCTGTTTACCAAATTTGCTCTGAAGGAGGTGGGGAGATTTTCACCAATAGGACTGCAACGTGGTAGTATTATATAGTTCCAAGCTATTATGCAGGGAATGCTGAGGCTGAGAGGACAGCTGCAGAACTGACTACAGATAGGGCCAGAGGACCAGAGAAGGAGATAGAGGAGCAGTGAGCTCATGGTAACACATCCAGGAAGCCAGACATGTTTGTACAGATATCTCTCCATCCACTTACCTTCCAGGCCTGTTATCCTACTTGGGAAAGAAAAGAACAGAAAACAATGGAAGGGGATACTGGAGCTGCTACTGGGATTAAATCAGAGTGTCTGCAAACATTATTAATGTTATTTTGAAGATTTTCCATTTCACCATTACTAGCATTTGAGAAATTAATTTCCTGGTTACCCCTCTGACCACTCCCATAAACGAAGATACAGATGGGATTTGTGTCCCTGGACTGTGGTAATAATATTTAGCTTTTTATAAAGTACATTAAACTTTCAAAGACCTTACGAATGTTTTGGAACTAAGATTCATTATTCAGCTTGCTCCTTTTCTTTTGTCAGTGAAATCTCCTAGCTCTCTGATAGAAGTTCCATCGTCACTTTATGTTTCTTTTATGGCTTTGTTGTGGCAGGGCTGTCCAGAAAGGCTTTCCAGATTTAAGAAATAACTTTTAATTGACTCCTTTTTCTTGCAATATTTTTTCTTTTAATATTCCTCAGGTGTTTTTTTTTTTTTTTCTATCTCAGAAATAGATTTGTTGGTTTAAGATTGTAGTCAGCCGAACACTTTCTTCTATAAACCATTAAGTTGTCATGATGGGAAGGTGACTGCAGGATTGCATTGCATTCACCACTGGATCAAAGCAGTCCCAGGGGCTCTGATTCATGATCCCCTAAGGTGTGGGAATGATTCCTACCTCCAGGTTGTAGATGCTGTAGAAATGGCTCAATGGGAGGAATGGCTGAATTTGATAGACGAAGATATGGAGTATGCAAGCTGCAGACTCTGTTCCTGCGCAGAACTTGCATTAAATCTCAGATGTAATGTGAGAGGCCTGAGCAGCAGATACTCACAGGGTTTCTGGACATAGAATCATAGAATCGTACAATCATTAAGACTGGAAAAGACCTCTCCAATTGTCAACCCATCCCCACAATGCTCACTAAACTGTGTGCCTCAGTGCCATAATTCCACATTTCTTGAACACCTCCAGGGACGGTGACTCCATCGCCTCCCTGGGCAGCCTGTGCCAATGCATCACCACTCTTTCTGGGAAGAAAGTTTTCCTAATATCCAACCTGAACCTCCACTGGAGCAACTTAAAGCCATTACCTCTTGTCCTATTGCTAGTTACCTGGGAGAGGAGGCCAGCTCCACCTCCCTACTCCTTCCAGGGAGTTGCAGAGAGCGACTAGGTCTCCCCTGAGCCTCCTCTTCTCTAAAATAAACAATCCCACCTCTGATGCAAGTGCATTAACTTATGGAAGAAGGATGGCCTGTTTTCCCTTTAGCTACTTCATCCCCATCTGCCTATGACTATGAGTAAAAGCCGTTACAGTTTTCATCTTTAGCCTTTTTTATCAATTTGGTGCTCTATCACTGTACCAAACACCGGCTACAATTACATCTCCTTAGGATCTAAGCTTCCCTAATGTTGTTATTCTCCGTAGTAGCATCTCATAAACCAGCTAACTCTTGCACAGTCATAGGTGGGCCTTTGTGCTTAGCAGCGTGGTTAATATGTAACAGAAGGACTCTCTTTCTGCTTTTCTGTCATTTTTACATATACATTTACCAGTGACTTCATTGGTTCTGCTCTAAATATTACATCATTGCCAACAGCATGCACACCATTGCAAACTGCATGGATTATTAATGGAATACCAACTAAAACCAAAACTCTCTAAATTGGAAGACACAAATCTCTAGTTTGTCAAGCTCTTAAGGATGTGATGTTTAAAAGGGGTACTGATTGTAGCTAAGAATCCAATCTCTCTGGTAAATTACACCCATGCAAGTTTGTAATAACTTTAAATGAGATTGCCAGTACCAGATTTACACTGCGAGAGGAGGATCTGACCTCATCTGAGTAAGGGATGATGCACATCAAAGGTGTTGGCATAAAGGCAATTTAAAAAGTGGTTGGAAAATGACATGAATTATTTTTAAAAATAAGTTTCTGAGCTGCAAAGGTCAAAGCAAGACTGAAATGTCAGATGTATTATGTCTACAGTCCAGGACTGTTTTGTATGATAATACGAAGCTACAAGTCATAGAATCATAGAATCACAGAATGGCTTAGACTGCAGGAGACCTTAAAGATCATCTAGTTCCACCTGCCCTGCAATGAGCAAGGTTGCCAACCACTAGATTGGGCTGCCCATGATCCCATCCAACCAAATACACCGTAGCATTTAACAAAAGTTGTGTAGCTTTCTACTGCTTTCTTTTTTCCTCAACTTATATATGTGTTAGTTTATGGAAAGGTTGGACACAACACTAATGTCTGAAAAATAAGCTGTAAATTAAAGGTGTTTGGAAAACTTTGACAAAACAGTCATTAAATATATATATTTGGTTTTCAATATTGACTTAAAGAGGAACATTCTCTAAATAGATGTCAGTATTTTTGATAATTCTATGTAGCTTCTGAAGTAGCAGTTGGAGTATGTTTTCTCATCACTTCTGTGATGCACATTTTAAGCAAGAAAGGATGCATATGCAAGCCCAAGACAAGATTTAGATCAAGGTTTAATTGACATCATCCTTGATTTTACTTTTTGGAATCCAATATAGGAGAATACATTAATCCAGAGGAAGAATAGAGCCAGCTTTGGCATGCAGAAGGCTTTTTGTTCTGTAGATTAACTGATAGATATGTTAAGGAATTTGTTTTTCTAACACAGTTACTGAACATCCTGTTGTGTCTTAATCTGCTTCTGAAGCATATAAAGCAGCTGTGCTTCATTAGCTTCAAGTTATTATGAACATAGAATATAGTCTTATTTTGTGAGTGGGAATACTGAACGTTCAACCAAATATGATACCTTTAATGTGTTGGTGGTTTTTTGTTTGTTTGTTTGTTTGTTTTTTCTCTTTTTTCTCTTTCCATGTAAAGTGATAGTCTCATTTTCATTCTACTTCTAGGCCTTGCTGAGAAAAACTAATTCAGAAGGCACATGAAGTTTGCTTTGCTCTCAAATGGACAGCTAGGTTCTGATAGCTGACTGCACTTCCTCTGCATATCAGCACTGGAAATGTTGAGCTTCTCTAAAAATAGAGCCCCTGTTTCCTAAATTAGGGGATGATGTTAACGAGGTTATTTCTCAAATAACTCCAACTTATAGGAAAAACTGCAAAGCACCAGAGTGGGAATCAATTAATGGAAGTCACTGGAAGGAGCCCATGATACTGCACTGCCTGGTCTGAGTCACCCACAAAAGCCATGCAGAGGGTATACCTGTGCTGTGACTTGCAAACTAGTTTGGAAATACTTTCTGGAGGTGTAGTGGTGGAGCCCCGGTCATGTCCTAATTCAATTTGTAAAATAAATGCATTTATCCTGCACTCCTGCAGCAAAAATGCAGCCAGGACAGCAACAATCTTGCTCTAAGGTAACTCAGCACTGTTACTACTGCCCTGCATAATCTGCAATGCCAAGTGACAATTGCACTTCCTAGTGCTGCCAACTACTCTGACCTTATTTATTAAGTGTATGTTAGATTCTGAAGGACCTGAGCTGTGGGATCACATTTCAGTTAAAAAAATAAAATTAAAAATCTCATGAATAGATAAAAGATTGAATCTATGAGTTACAGTAATCATCACAAGTAGGTGAATAAAAGGGCTCTATTTATGCTTTTAAAAATGCCGTGCCTTTAAGATGAATGCCCTGAGACCTTATGTAAAATCAGTTTGGAAAATCTCTAGTGGTTTTCACAAATCACAGAATAATTCGTCTGAAGGTTGAACTGACGTCTCCAGTTGGTATTTGAGACTCTGCAAGTCAGAATATTTCCCAGTCACTCTGGTTTCTTGTTCCAGTATTTTGACAATGCCTGTGGTAATTTGTTTTTCCTGATACCAAGCCAAAATTTCCCTTGCTGCAACTGGTGCCTATCCTGTTTCCTCTCATCCTGTTCCTTTACACCTCTGACACGAGTCTGGCTGTTATCTTTTCTACACCTTCTAGTAGCAGGGTGTAATAAACAGCAGTGAGATCATTCTTCTACCTTCTCATCTTAAGACCAAATACACCCGGATCCCACAGTGTCCTCTTGTATGCCATGTGTCCTGGCAATCTTGATGGCCTTCCTTGTACTCTCTCCAGTACATCAGTGTTTTCTGCTCTGGGGAGCCTGAAAGTGGGCAGAGTAATCCAAGTGAAAGTCTGGAGCTAAGCAAGACTCAATTTCCAATTCGATTGGCTGGGATTCTTCTCTTGGAACTTCAAGACTGTCACCTACATTTGCCTTTCTCTTTTAGTTGTCTACTATAGGATTAGATGCTTTGTATCCCAATGCGACATTTCTCAACGCTGTCTATGAAAACAACAAATCCAACTGTTTCTATCTATATTGTACATCTCTAAGGCTAGGTGATATAATTCCCAGACTGAGTCTTTGTGGGCAAGATATGAAAATTGATCTAAGTTATAATGGCACAGCGAATAGTCACAGCCTTACACATGAGCAAAATGCATGACTAATAGGTCATTCTTGGCTGCACAAACATTGCCCTTGGGGGTTACTGATTTCTGACACTTTGCAGGCATGCTAAGATAAATAGTTGCAAAGTTCATGACATTACAATGCTCAGTGTCTTTTGTTTTAATGCAGGAGCTCTCATTTAGTCAGGAATTCTGCACATTTTATTAGGTATGCTCTGAGCATTCAAGCACTGTCTTTCATGTCAGTGTTAGATAGATATGCCAGGGGATGGCAGAGGGCAAGTAATTGCATTTGGACTGAAGATGTGATGTGGGTGAGCTGGGAGTGATGCTAGAGAAGGATTATGCTAATCCTGACATCTCTGCTATAGGGCATCTTTATGTCCACCATACATCATGATACGTCACTATTACTCGCACAAAATTGCAATACTAATCAAGCATTTGGAATTAAATTGTAATTAATCTAAGCAGGCACCACACACTGAATCACGAGCCACAGTATGAATTCTTGAAAACACTTATATCAGCATTCCTACTGGTGACTTAATATTTCCTTGCCATAAGATGCCAATTTAATCAAATATATGGGGCCTGTAAACAGCAGTTTTTACCAGCCTGTACTGATCAGAATATTTCCCCCTTCCTCCCACAGGTTATTCAAAGCTGTCTTCCACTACAGGCTGTAGGATAATCTGTATGTCTTGGTATCCTTTCAGAAGAAAATACTGCATTCATTCAGGCTGGCAGTATTACAGGGAATAACAGTTTATTGTACCTGATACATATTTGTTGGCCTGAGTGCAAGGACGAGATGGTGAAATATAATGGCCCATGATATACAGCAGGTCAGGATAAATGATCTAATGGTCTCTTCTGAATACATGAACTGCTGGGCTGTGTGCCAGAAGCCAGACAGACTCCTGGTGTTCCCACAGGTCGCTATATTCATCTGCCCCTGCCTTCTTGAACTCTACTGAAACTCCCATTTGCATCGTATAGAGCAGGATATTGATGTGGGTAGTTAACGTTAAGATGAAAAGTACAACCATTTGTTGAGAACCTCTGAAGTGCTAGGTAACTGAGGCAAAGCTAAGGCAAAAGAGACTCAAATCCTGATAACCCATGCAGTTTGCTCTAAAGAACTCACATTACATGGCCTTGGTGGCCTCAGTTCTTGCTGCTCAGTGCCAATTCCAGGCAGGTTCCTGGCAATAGGCTTTCAGCTCTATTTTGTGCTCTGCAGTGCATCTGGCTCACTGCTGAACAGAGTCCCACTGCTGTTTGACACTGAGCACTATTTGCATCACAAGCTGATGTTCCAAGTTGTCATTCAGCTGTTCCCTGCATCCTGGAAGTGTGGGTGCCTTGTCCTGGCCCCATGCTCCCGCACTAGCTCTGCTGCTCTTCTGCATCCACAGTGAGCCAAGTTAGTTCTGGTCAAAAAAATTATTCATCTTTTTACCAACGATGCAGGTCCTGTGCCAGCTCACCATAGGATTAGGTGAGTGCAAAGCTGGAACAAGGGAACAAGGAGGAATATATTACTGTGACTGAGAAATAGAAGCAGAATTGTCCATTTTGCAAATTGTGATATGAAAGTAGTATTTTCAGGGAGGTATGCTAGCTGTATGGCAAAAAGAAGTGCCCTAGCATGTATTCATGTTGCTTCCATAACCTAGTCAAGCTGGACTTGACTTTACTCGTTAATACATGAGGAAGGAGGTAGTATCTATATTGGCTTGAGTACTGTTATCCACTGGAAGCCCTGATGGTGTCACTCTGTACAGCTCTCTAATTTACTCTGAAACCAAAATTTCAGCTTTGTATGATTAGCTTCAGACTGGCATGGTGAAATCTTCTGAAGAAGATGCTGTGACAAACTAGGCATCTTTTATCACATATGAGCATATCTTAGAAAATGGCTGATTTCCAACATACACACCATCCAAAAACTGGCATGAGGGAGAGGAAATCAATTACACAGCCTTTGTCCACTTTGAGAAGATAGAGTCATGCAATAATTTATGTTGGAAGACACCTTTGGAGGGCTCTGGTTCAACTCTTTTCTCAAAGCAGGGCCAACGCAGATCAAGTTGCTCAGGAGATTTTGCACTCTCTCTGGTTTCTTTTTCAAGTATTTGACCACCATGATGGTGATTTTTTTTCCTTGCATTGAGTTGAAAATTTCCATGTTGCCCATTTGCTTTCAATGTGCACCTCTGGGAAGAGTCTCACTCCATCTTCTCTACAACCTCCAATTAAATAATTGAAGGCAGCAATGATAGCCCCTTTTGGCCTTTTCTTTTTAAGGCTTAACAAACCCAGTTCTTTCAGTCTGTCCTTGTAGGAAAACTTAGTTTAGAGATCTTCGGAAAATAATAAGCCACTAGAGAGCCTGCCAGAAACAAAAATGCACATATTGTCTTTGGTGTGAATGGTTCACATATCTCAAGGTCCTGGTGGATATAAGGGATATGAATACTCCTCAAAGACCTTTGGTATAGCAAACCAACTGTGGCAACTCATTAGCATCCCCACCCACTGTATGGGTTTCCCCTTCATTACTGTTTTAATCTCTGTGACTTAATGATTCATGTGGTCTTTGTTTACCCACCTGCTTTTTGAACTTCTGTTCCATGAGTAATTGTTCAAAACAGGGCAGAAATTCAAATTACAAGCAAACTCCAGATGCAGAGCTTCAGACAATCCAAGGGGCTTGAAGGAAAACTTTTAGTTTTAACGAAGGTTTCTCACTCACTCAATGCCTCTATTTTCATGGATTTAATAGAGAGAAACTGATTTATAATTTAGATGCGTAAATCAGATGCCATTCCCTATCTTATAGGTTTATCTGTATCATGAGTATTCTAGAAGAAATATTGCTTTATTCTGCACAGAGTAGCAGATACAGCATGCTAGGAAGATTGGTATTCTCCTGTTTTTGCTACTCAGACAACTTTCATCAGGAAAGACATTACTTTCATGTTTTTTCACTTTTTTTTTTCATTTTCCGATGAAGACTTGTGGCGCTGATAATCCCAGGAGATGAGGCTGCTCAGGCTTGCTGGGTCTTTGCCAGCTGTTTCTTGTGCAACTGCTGTCAAAGCTGGGCTCCGCGCTGTCTCAAGTCACAGTAAAAGACGGTTCAAGTTTTGTTGTTGTCTTCTAGCTCACCGAATATGAAATAGCTTGACCTCATTTGACACAGCAGAAATATCTGGATCATTTCTATGATTCACTTTTAGATATCTCATGTTTTTCCTGCTGAAAACATTTGATAAGCCTTTCTCTGCAGATATGTTCACATGGGCTTGAATCCCTCTGGCTAGGAGCTTAAGATATTTACCCGCTTCCAGGGCTTGTACACGCAAACATTTCTTCTCTCAATTCACTGTTTTCCTCCCCCAGGTTGTCTGTAGTTTACTGGGTCTTATTTATCTTAGGAGCTATATTTGAGTGGTGGACCTGTATCTCATCGATAGCCTATCTGAAGTTTTTCACTGCTACTTTTCCATATTGTTCACTGTCATAAGTATTATGGATGTTAGTTTTGAGGTGAGCACATAGCAACCGCACACAATCACTGCTGTGGATTTTTCAGTTGTTTTTATGGAAGTGTTTTTTAACTGTGCACAAAGCTAACATTTTACTCAAATGACAGAAAAATTATATGTTCTCTACGAGATACGATGGTCTTCCAAGACAGAGGAAAAAAATTGTTGCAATGAATAAAAATACGATAATGGTGAACAACACATTTCTAGAAATAAAATATATTTACCTTGTATTTTCCCAAATTGAAAAGTGTGTTTCACAAAGCACAAAAGGATCTTATGGTGGTGATGGACTGATGGTTGAATTAGATGATCTTAGTGGTCTTTTCCAACCTTAATGATTCTATGATTCTATGAATTCTGAGCCTATTGAACGCCTCACACTGTCCACTTGGTAAAGCTAATTCCAGACCACCTCAATGCAGTGGTCATGGAGAGAAGTTTCCCATGTGTTAAAAGTACTTGAAAAAACTGCAGTGGCTCCAGCATGGGGTACAGCTGTGGCTTTCCAGTACTTGAAGGGAGCTTAGAAGTAGGAGGGGGACCCACTTTTTACACAGTCTAATAGTGATAGGACAATAAGGAATGGCTTTCAACTAAAAGAGGGAAATCTAGGTTAGGTGTTACGAGGAAATTCTTTACTCAAAGGGCAATGAGGCGCTAGGACAGGCTGCCCAGAGAAGCTGTGAGTGCTCCATCCATGGAGGTGCTCAAGGCCAGGTTGGATGGGGCCCTGGGCAGCCTGAGCTGGTGGGGGCAACTCTGTTCATGGCAGAAGGTTGGAATTGGGTGGGTTTAGGGTCCCTTTCAACCGAGGCCATTCTATAATTTTATGATTCTATGATGACTTTTGTTTTTCATTCTCTTTGTTTGTTGCAGATGTAAGTTTTCATATTTTCTTAGGCACAAACTGAGGCTAATTGTGGATGTTATTTGGGTAACAGAGTGCTTCAGTGACTTAATGTATATATGTTGCATATGCAGCTGAGGCAACCTAATGGCTGCTGTTGAAGTGGTCACTCATTTCTGGCCATGCATGTTGGCATTGTCATTCATTGGTCCCTTGCTGCGCTTACTTGGTTTGCTGAGCTAAAAGAAAAATAACCCAGAAAAGAAGTGGATGTTTTTCTGTCAAATAAGTGAGTTGAATTACCTCAGTAGAAGACTTGACAAGCATCAAAGCTGGTGCAAGGAGTGGAGCTTGAAGAGGTGTCTGGCATGGGGACAAGGAATTGTACAGAAAGGTGAAGTCACACCAAGGTCAACTTACTCTGAAACTGTGGCTGAGCAGGACTTGCTTCTCATTTTCTGTGTTGCCAGGTTCCTGCCCTGAATGTGCCAAAAAATTGATATGCGCATGAAGTATGCAGTTTCTTGTAAGCACAAGTTATTGGTTGTTTCATAGCAATTTTCAGCTAAGTTTCTTCCTCTAAAAAATGTCTGAAGACACTTCTCCTGCAAACCGACCTACTGTCATGAATCTTGCTGGGCATTATTGATTTATCATATATAGTATTTCTGTAGCAAACACCACTATTAGTATTTGAATAGTGATCTTCAACAATAGAGCACAGAAATAAAATAAAGCTCATTCTGATCTCACTGAATGTGGGATAAAGCAGAAGTGATATCACTGAAGACAAGCATTTCATGCGTACAGCTTCCAGAGCTACAAGAAAACTTCAATGGCAGAGAGTGGCTGTACAATAATAAAACACCAGGTCATCCTTTGAATTGCAGGATTGTAAAAGGGCCCATTGTTGAAACACAATTTTTAGCTAATGAGCATGTGGCTTGGTGGCTCTCCCTGCCCCCATCTCTGTTACACATATTCAAGAGGATCTTGCTCAGTCCTTGCCCTGGATTAGAAATCAGCTGTCATTAAGGAGTGTTTCACAGTGTAAAAGGTTTCCAAGTGTGATGGTGCGCACGAGAGGCAGCCGTGGGGATTAAGCTGGCTGGTAACGAGCTTTGTATTTACCAGTCTGGTTAAACTTCAGATCAGCCTGCTAAACATTTCCATGGAAACAAGGGAAGTTTTGGTTCACTGTAAGTGGCATACTTTACTTTCTAACTGTATTAAAAATAGAATACTAAACAGAGACTAAACTAACTCATAAACATTTTCTTTTAGCAATACAGTTTGAATAAGTCGTGGCATTCAGAGATTGCTTTTCCATACCTCCTGCCTGTGATTATGGGTGAAGCTTTTGTTGGGCAGTTGCCTCTTGAATCTGCTACAGCATGAAAAAACAGAGTCAGGAGAAGAGCAGTGGAATAGCTGAGAGTCTTTCATCTCTATATTTGGTAGAAAACAATTCACTGTCTTTGTTTGTGAGCTTTCCTTTCTTTTACATGACATGAAAGTTGAGAGACTGGAATGTGCTTTTGTCCTGGAGATTTCTTACATATCTATTGCTTTACTGAAATGTCACGTGCTGATTTTGATACAATGGAATAGGCACTTGCTCAGTCAAAGAGATAAAAACCATATTGATGTACTCATAACATACTGAAAATGTGTTTCATTTTCCACTGGCATCTTTCAAGTCACATTACAGAAAACTAGATATAAAGAAATCACATGAGTGGAAATATCCTAAATGTGTTGTAAAGCAGAGAAGTGAGCTGGCTTCCACTGGTGAGGTTCTTCTTGGTGTGCCTGGCTGCCTCGGGCTGTGTGCACACAGAGATGAACTGGCCAGATGACTCAGGAGGTGTTTTCTAGTAGAAGTAATTCTTACACCTGCACTGCAATGTTGAGAATTGGTAAATGTACGGGAAAAAACAAAGAAAAGAAACAACTTCAATTGTGCATGAATGCTGATCAGTCTGGAAATCAATTTGTCTGTCTCACACTCAAAAATTAACATTATTCTCTGAATTTCAGTAACTCTTAAGTTACATTGTGTGGAGCCAGGAGTTGGACTCAATGATCCACATGGGTCCTTTCCAACTTGGGATGCTCTATGATTCTGTATTCTAATGGCAGTCACAGACAGCAGTAAAATTGGCCTTGAAGTTTATCTGAGCATATGAAATGAGTACAGACTCACATCTATAACATAAGGGGGAAGATTTTCCTTGCTGTGGAGGTGACAGTGCTGTCCCTATTAGTGCCCAAGTCCTCACAGCGCACTTGTGCACAGCAAAGTGGTAAAGTCATCATTTCACTCAGGGGAAATGGAGACAATAAAGTACTCCACGATTTGTCCAGTGTCCCAGAGGCTTTTTGCAGCCAAGTGAATTAGGTTCCTGTGACCTGAAAGCCTGATCTCAAACCTAACTTTTTGCACTTTTCCCATTGCTAGTCAGTTCATCCATCATGGGTAGGTCACTCCATCATGATGGATGAACTCCATCTCTATGGTCCACCTTGGGAAGCAGCAAAGTGTCAGCTCCTAAACCCAAGAGCATTTTTATAATAAACCATCACTAAGAATTTCTGTTTCTATAGAAAGTATGTTCATCCTGAGTTATTAAAAGATGCTGTAACAGGTGGCGGGGTGTCCGGCTTCATTTCAGACCTCCCTGGACAAGAATGCATGCAGCTGACTGCAGGCAGCTGTGTGTGTGCTTGGGGAACTTTGTCTGGAATTGCAGCTGTGCAAGAGCTTTAATCAAGAAACAGACAGAGAAATACAGAGACAATGCAGCCAAAATACTCTCCTAGGTAACTAGGATAGGAAGAAAGCCATGTGAGTATCTTGACAGGGTGGAGATAATATTTCAAGGTAGAAAACCTGAATAAATGGAACTCATAGGCTCAACAGTGAGCATGGAATAGGATACTTTAAAATAGCAAAAGGACATTGAGTTTCATGGAAAACCAAAGGTAGGATGCTTGTCCTTGTAAGTGCAAGGAAAAGGTTTGCAAACACAAAGGCAAGGCAGAAAAAAGCTCAGAAATCAGAAATGTGGAGCGTGCAATAAGGACACTGAGAGTATTCCCAGACAGAACTGTTCATGTTTGACACACACAGCTTACAGGGTAAGACCCACATTCTTTGAATAACACCTCCTGCTCCCCCCCACCCTAACCCCAAAATATAAATTCTCATTTATAACGCATGTTGCTATAGCGACTTGCTTCTTTGATAGAGCTTCTTTATGCCCTTACAAACTGAAGTCCTCAGCCTTCCCTGAGAAGTGTGTGGGTTTGGGCTGGGGGCAGAATTAAAATTTCATTCTGCGTACTGCATTTGTTGGATGTTGTTGCTGCTGAGGTAACGGAGAGAGATCGTATGCTTCCTTTGTTCAGTTGTAGCAGGAGCAAAGCAAACTATGGAAATACCGAGTGGAGTAACAGAGCACTACCAAATCATAATGGTGCTCAAATAGTTTGGAAGTAGAACAACTGAGAAGGTTTAGATGGCATTTTATTCTATGTCAGCAACAGCTGCCTAAAATGAAAGTCAGTCAGAAGGTAGACTTGCTCTTAACAATGGATTTTGGAGGCTCTGGAGTTTTCATATAATATCCAGATATGTCAGGCAGAGTCTGACTATGAAACTATGACTATGAAACATAACAATCTGAAGTACAATATACTCCAAGTAAATGATACTGCCATAGAAGATGCTGCAAATAGGGTTTTCTTCCTCTTAGTGCAAGTCAAAAGGCAGCAACAGTAGTGTCAGACTGAAGAGCTTTTCTGTATGTGCAATGGGCAGGGTGGTGGTGCATTCAGTGACTAGATGGAGCTTCTGTTTAAGTCGGACATGTAAGTACGCAAATGTGGTGGGAGAAATGATGGAAAAAGAGCCAAGACTGCCATGGGGTGCACAAATAATTGTAGGGTACTGGTGTGTGACCTTCTTCCAGCACAGAAATCCAAATATCTGTAGTCTTCAGAGAGCTTTGTAGTGTCAAATGCTACCAGGAGAAGCTACACGAGAAACTGAGAGGCCCCAAGGTGTGTTTCTTTACCTTGTCCTCTCAAGGCTCTGGAAGCTGCATCCACCAGCTCCTTGGAGACTTCTGGGAGCAAGAGGTGCTGCAGGGGAGCTTTACCTAATGTCTGCACTCTGGTGTCTATCTGGTGCCTGTAGTCTCTGACCTCTTCATTGTTTCCACCAGTATTAGCTATTCTTTCTCATCATAGAATCATAGAATCACAGAATTAGCTAGGTTGGAAAAGACCTACAAGATCACCTAGTCCAACCATCCACCTACCACCAATAACCCCACTAAACCATGTTTCTCAACACTATATCTAAATGTTTCTTGAACACCTCCAGGGATGGTGACTCAACCACTTCCCTGGGCAAATCATCTTCTTTATCCATCATCTTCTTTATCCTTTGGCATCATGGAGGTGTGGTGGGATGGCTCCTATGACTGGTTTCTTTTCTACTTAGCCTTTATAGAAGGTCTTGGAGGTTTTTTTCTCTGTGAGAAGACTGTTTGCCAGATTTAATAGGCATTTGCAACAGAAACAAACTTTAGTTAGTCCTCATTATTGATCACCTTTCTAGTTTATTCCTGAATAAATAGAAGACTGGAAATTGTAAATTGGTGCCTTGGATTTTCTCTACTACTGGAATTAATTTCCAATGGCAATTATGTTTCTACTTAAAAATAATTATCTTTATCTTCTACTTAGAAAATATAAATTAGGCAGTTCTCTTTGACTAGATATTCTCAAGAGCATGGGAAAGCTAAACTCACTGGTATTGAGAAGATTTCCTATTTATTAGTTTAAAAATTGCCTCTGTAATCTGTCTAGGAATGTCTGGGGAAAAATAAGAATTTAAGCTTTTGGAAAACCATATATTTCATTTTCTAACTAAATGCATCATTTAATTCTAACTGATCTTAAGCACAAATTTCACAAGAAGGGATCTCAATGCTTTATTTCCATCTTTCCATTTAAAATGACTTTTTTTGTTGTAGGTCTCTATTTGCTGTCATCAAGCAGAAACACAGCTCTTCCAGTTCCCCACTCCCAGTATCAAACATGCTCAGTTGTACAGGTCCCTAAATTGGTACAAAATAAGCTGTTCCACTAACTGAAAGTCATCTACAGATACTTCAAAGACTCCTTTTCAAATGTGTTTAAATGTTTTGAGAGCTTCTTTAATGCAGAGTAACCCCTGGCAAAATTTATTAACCTCTGATTTATATTCCTTATTTGATTTGAATTCCTCTTCTAAGTTATCAGTTTCTAGTTTCTAATTTAGTTTTTCAATGTGAGATACGGGGCCAGAGTCTCAGCTGCTGTAAAGTAGCCTGTGCTAGTTCCCAATATCTGAGAATCTGGCTACTTGCATCTAGTGGATTTTTGCAAAAGCAATGTTATTGTTTTCATTCTAGAACTGTATTATCAGTTGCAGTAAGAGGCAGTAACATCTGGCATTAAGTTCAGCTTGCTGTGACAGGGAATTGCTAGCTCTGAATACAGCGGTGAACAAGCACAATATTGTTCATTTCAGTTGAGCAACATTTGCTTTTAGCATGGCAAACTGTCAGCAGAGTCCAAAAAAGATTTAGATTTAACATTAATGAGGTGATGGTCTGTATGACTTCCCATCTGTGGTCTTTTCAGGCAGTTATTAGGAAGCTCTTACCTTCCCCACTTGTGTTTGCAAATCCAGTAAAGCAAAGCAGCCCATCCTTCCTCTCAAGAAAAAAAATGGACTGATGCCAAGAAACAATGAACAAATATGAATCTGACAAATACCAAAACTATTCTCACTGGAGGTCTGCCTGCATTCAGCATTAACCATTAATACTAATGGTCTCTGCTGTTGCAAATGGATCTGTGTCACTTTAAAAGGCATGACTATAATCAGAACTGTAGTCTTGGAGAAAAAATTAGCCATAGCCCTTAGAATCATAGAATGGCTGGGGTTGGAATGGACCTCAAAGATCATCTGTCAGGCTGCCCAGGGCCCATCCAACCTGGCCTTGAGCACCTCCAAAGATGCGGCATCCACAGCTTCTCTGGGCAGCCTGTGCCAGGGCCTCACTGCTCTTTAGTTTTGGGGTGTTAAGTCATATCTGCCAATTGTATTGATGATATCTTTTTGTCTTATTGGTCCTACTGAACTGGAGATACTATGAGAGGGAACTAAGTTATAGTTCACAAACTGTGCCATTAGCAGAATGTTTTACTAAGTACCAGGTGCAAGGCCAAGCATCATGCCTGAGAATAGACCTTGATGGCATCCCTTGCCGCTCTTACAGCTTTTACACCTGATTCTGCCTGCATAGATTTGGCACTGACTTTAAAACCAGTGGTACAAACTTGTGAAAAGCAAAACAAAGGAAAACAAAGATGAAGCTTAAGAAACAAAGTGGTACCACACCAGGCCACTGAGTGCTACCCATGAAATTTTGCAGAAGCTTTCTGGGTCAGGCTGGGATGGAAAGAGAAATAGAATAAAGCACACAAACAGAGAGCCCAAAGGGTCAGAGAAAATGATCATGTTTTAGTAGAGAAATGAAATCTCAGAGAGAGGGAACACATACCTAATTTTATACTATGTCCAATATATCTCTTGAGGATTCTGAAACAGAGACTTTGGAGGAAAGTGATATTGTAGCATAGCTGAAAGCTACAGAACAAGAGCAGATTCTCTGGCGAAACTCCATCACTGGAGCTGCAGTGTTTACCAGGAATTCAAGTTTCTGTGACATGAGGTAAATCCTGCATCCACCATTCTGTGGTGGGCTTATCAGCAATGTGGGCTAAGCCTGAAGCAATTGAGCCAGGGTGACTTTTGCCACAGACTGCTGGGAAAGAAGAACAAGAGCAGCCATATGGCTGGTCTGCAACACATTCATAACTGGAGGTTTTCAGTGTAAAACCTATTTTCCCTTTTACAATTAGGGGAAGGAAGATCAGCATCCCCTTCAAGCTGGAGTTCTGGTCTTGTTCAACACTGGGTTTAAATTAACCTCATTATAAGTAGGAGTTTGATGGCTTTTTTAGTGCAGAAATTTGTCTGTTTAGTTAACATGGCTTCTTCTGTGCTACTGCTGCTAATTAGTATCCTTCATTAACTGGTCCAGAGCTTGCAGTTCTATTCATTCAAATGATTGTTAATGGGATCTACACCCATTGAGTCACTGGGTTAAATGCCAGTTTAATGAGTGTGTGTTCGTTATTTCACTGTAACTGAAGCTCTGTTCATGTAGAGAGAGGTAAAGGTTTTTCTCCCTTCTCATTAAATAACTTGCTGAAGCTGTGATCCTGAGTATATTAAATTAAAAGAAAACCCACCAAGACTAGAGGAATCCATTAAAAAGTGGGAGCAATAGAGAAATTGAAGAAAATCTTACAAATAAAGTTAGGTAAAAGCGCAAATATTTAGTTATAAAAGCCAATCTTTTATTTCAAATTTTAAAAAGCAGTTTCCTTCTAAAACATGCCATTTTGTCAGTAGGTGGCCTTCACAGATCCCTTCCAACTCTAAGGATTCTATCATTCTATGATTCTACTGAAGCAATGCAGAACAGCAACTGCGATAGCTGCTGGTTTACAATGACACCTTGCATGTTGAGCCAGGGAGCTCTAGAGCTGAAAGCCTGAGCTGCTGTTGCATGCCAGCTTCCTTTGCCTGTCTTTACAGCACAGAACCAGTGAATTACACAAGATCTCAATCCTTCCCTCTTGAAGATAAGCCTTACCCTGGTGCTGTCCTCAAGTGGAGAAGAGCAGTGCAGCTGTTTGGTTCCTTTGGCTGTGGCATTTATGTAAGAAATCCTGACACGGGGCAGTGGGCATACGGTAGCCATCCAATAGCTTTTACCCAACTGTAGGTCTGTGCTCTCAATAGTTCTTCTCCATTTGCACGCTTCTTAGGAGTTACATAAGTAGGAAATTGTATGCACATAAAGCCAAAAATATGAAAGAATACAGAGCAGATGAAGTGAGAGATTTTGTCTTAAAATAAAACTTTCTCTTCTGATTCTGATTTAGGCTTCTTTGCCTGCCTTTACCAGCCTACAGCATCTCTTGCCAAGCCAAACCTCTGTATGTGCTGCTGCTCCCACTGACCTCCAGCTGCTCCCGATGCCATTGACCATGGCATGGGTTTCTTTTCTGGCAGATATGGCTCATGTAGATATCAGTTCAAGTCAGCACAAAGATGCAAGATTATTGTGACTATTTTCTTGCCAATCCTTCTGTATGCTTTCTTGTAAGGAAGTGGTCTTTTTGTAACTGCGACATAACTGTGTCTTACTCTCACCACCTTGCATCTCATTGTAAGGTTCTTCTCTCCAGTGATAGCACATATAACATTCTCCTGCTTAAACTGATTCAAATTCACATGCAGAGACATTTTCCTACCCCAGTACACTGACACTATCACCTCCTCCCTTCATTCTTCTGTTACATCCCCTACCTCTGTTTATATAACATCGTCTTGTTTTCATTTTGAACAACCTCCTTGTCTCATCACCACATGGCTTGTCATCTCTTGCTCGTTTCTAAATGCCAGCTTCCATCTTTGATGGGCTGTTGATGCCAGCTCCCTTTCTCTTGTTGTTACAGCTTCAAATTGTCACCTTTCCCATGCTTACCCTCACGTTTGGAAGGAACAAAAACAAAACAACTTTCAAGTCATTTTAGAAGTCTTTTTGCGATGCCTTGCAGGAGCCTTGACAAGTTGATGCAGTGCCAGTGCAGATCCTTTTCATGCTGATGGATATTCCCTGTATTCCCTGGCTGTCTGGGAGGCTCTGATGTTTTCTGTTTCAAAAAGAGATCTTCTTTTTAGTCATCAACCTGAATAGATATATGGTCCATGATCTGAGGGATTTTGAAATAAACTTTGCTGCATTCTAATCACAGATGAGGAACAGTATCAAGTCTGTGCCACTTTGTCTTGCTCCCTTCCTCCCTTGCCCAACCCACACTGCATCTCTGTTCATTTGAGCTTCATAATAATGGAAATTTAAGCAAAAGGAGTCCTCTTGTCTCCTAAAAAGCAGTAAACTGGGCATCACCTCATGGTTAATGATATTACATCAATTTTTTGGCTACTGTTTGCCCTGATTTCTGCTGGAACCAAGTCAGGAAGGAGTAAAAAATACTCCTTTGTACAGCAGAGAAGAAGTCTGCAGCTCAAATGGTTGCTGCAAATGTCCTCTGAGGGACTGGTTCCTTCAGAGGTGTTTTGCACAAGTACCTTCATCCATTTGACCTCCAAAAATGGGAGAACAAGTGGATAGATGAAATCTACCATAAAAGGTTTACTGCAGGAACAGAATCCCTTTATACTCTTCATGGAATAATATAATAAATATAATAGCTTTAGATTTTGTCTTAGGTACAATCAAATAGGGCTACAAAGGGTCTGGAGGGGAAGATGTGTGAGAAGCAGTTGAGGTCCCTTGGTTTGTTCAGCTCAGAGCAGAGGAGGCTGAGGGGACACCTCATGGTGGGTCCAAGAAGGGTTAGGAAAATGTCCTTCACCAGGGGGCAGTGGGCATGGAGCAGGCTGCCCAGAGCAGGGGCATGGCCTCAAGATGCCGGAGCTCAGGGAGCGTTTGGACACTGCTCTCAGACACTGGGTTTGGGTTTGTGTGGTCCTGCGTGGAGCCTGGAGTTGGACTCGATGACCCTTATGGGTCCCTTTCAACTCAGGATATTCTATGATCCTATAATTCTATAAAATATAATTTTTTTGAAATGTTTCTAGCTAGTCGTGAGTACAGGAGGTTGGAGTTGAATCCAGACATGGTCAAATAATGCACGTTCATGGGAACCTTGCGGTAGAACCCCATTCCGTGGCAAAAGTCCCAAACTTCTCAGTGTACTCAGAGCATTGGTCCACCTCCATGCTGCTGGGTGCTGTATCTGAGGGTCTCATTAAAGTGCTGCCACAGACTCATCCTAGAAAGTCTGAGGTTGAATGCCAGGACACAAGCAGAAGGGAATTTCAGAAGTATCTGGCTTTATAGAGGGTGCAAAGGAAGGATGAGGTCCTTCATTAAATTATTTTTTTAAAAGGAATTTTTGAGAAAAATCTCTGAAATTGATTAAGAAATACAGTACCTGAGTTCTGACTGGAGTCAATGAGCAAGAGTCTACATTTTGAATTTAGAGGAAAATGCCATTAAGATGGAACTATGAGTCTTGTTTTTTTCCAAGTTAAGTCATCTCTTTGTTATCTACAAACTGACAAAACCATTCTGTTTTTATTGACCAATGTGACTTGATCTGCCTGATGACATTTCCCAAGATTAATGTGTCTGTTTCTTGACAATGAGTATACTTCTCAATGCATCACAATTAACCACTGCTACTTGGTATGAAAGGGAGGAACTCTTTTTATCTGCAGCTGCCTGCCTTCTATCTGCTCTTCAAGTGGCAAATAAACAGACAGGTCCCCTATCCACTCCTCTCATCTACCTTTCTGAAATGAAAAAAAATTGAAATTCACACTTAGGTTCCCAGTAAAATGAAGCATATTTCAGAGGGCAAATTGGACTGGAAATATAAATAATGGAAAAACACTAACCAAAACACACAATATGTAAGATACATCACAGACACATCTCTCAAGTATTATAAATACTTGACTTTATAGCTTTTATTTATTTGTGTTGGTAGAAATGTCAAATTAATATTTATGAACTCTCTTTAGTGTATCTGCTGGGTTTTTGTTTGTTTTCAGTATAAATTGTCAGGCTAAAGCTGTGTTATCAGGATTGTCAAAATATGCCTTTTAATCTCAAAGGGAGTTTCACATTTTGACTCAGTTCCGCAGTGATGTACCAATGTGCTTAATGGAAAGTTGTGAGTGATCCATTGGTCTTTAACACATGCATAAACTTAAACTTGTGTGCGTTTGCCTGAAGACATAGAGATTTTTGTTAAAATAACTTTACAAACTTCAAAGTTTTTAAAACTGTTTTAATTACACTCCATAGCTGAACATAAAACATTAATGCAGATTCAAATTTACCTAGCTCTTGTTTAAATAAGTTTGGCAAGATTTGTTGATTTTTTGGAAATCAAAGAGCATAACATGAACTCGGATTTTAACAGCGCTTGGTTCCTCTAATGGGAATGTTAACAAATGTGTCTAGAAACAAAAGTATCCTTGGCATAAGTGGCTGTTTTCTCACAGTCCATTAGAGGCAGATTCCTCCACCCATGTTATGGAGACCTCCAGCTGCTACAACGTGATGGTAACTAGATGCCTCCACTATTAAACTAGAAGTGGCATGAAACAGTGATCCTATATGAAATATTCTTGCTTTTAAATGGGGAGAGAATCCAAATTTGCAATCCAAATTTGGTTCTTTCCTGCAAAAACAAAAACAGGGTTTAAGAAATGTTTTGAACTATACTTTGTAAATTTGTTTTCTTGCTTTGCTCTTTGTTTTCTCCCATGTATCCCCTTCCACTACTGGAAATTTGATTTGCTTCTGGTAGTTATAAGAACCCTTGGTGACAGCTAATTTTCCCTTCTGCAGGTAGTATTTCAGCTGAACCTTGGTATTCTGAATGTGTCTAATTTATCTGAATAATATATTGTATGACACAATAAAAACAAGGTATACGTCACAACTGGTATTTTTTTTAATTGGCAAGGACACGGCCTCATTGTGGATGTATAATGAAGACTCTTGGTTCATGCACATTTGTAATAAAAATGTGGAGAAGACCTGAGAGTTCCTAAATAATGGAATGGCAAACAACACAAAGGACGTCATAACATCTTTTAAATAAATCAGTTGTTGAAGCCTATTTTAATATTGTTCATGACTGGCCATTTTATTGCAAAAAGTAGATATTACAGCTCTAGGAGCGTGATAGAGATGACAGGAGATGTATGATGAAGGGTACAGAAACTCTGATATTAAAAGTGATTTAATGGACTGAGATTTTTAATTTAGGAAAGGGACAAAGAAGAGGGAAATGGATAAAAAATGTAAAACCACAGGAAAGAAGTTGGACTCTTTTTTACTCTTGGCCTAAAACAAGGCTAGGGAGAACGTACAAGAACTGAAAATTGGGAAAATATGGAAATGACTTTTTTTTTACAATGGAAAGTGACCACAGGAGGAAATCAAAGCCAAAAAAGTCAGCAAATAAAGAGAGCGCATATTTTATTTGTGCATCAAAAGTATTCAGGCTTTCTGTCGGGCAAAGGGATTTGAAATTTCGTGCCTTGTGGCTTGAGACTGCCACCAGCAAGGACAAGGGCAGGTATCATCTGCCCAGCAAGAAGTTCTTACGCTGTTTCTAACAAGCCTCTGACTGGTCGCAGATGCTGATCACAGGAGGGACTGGACCAGCAGGTCAGCGGTCTGATACTGTATTTTAGGACATGCAAACAATTAAACAAGAAATCACTAATGTGATGTGAAGCTGCTTTAACTGAATGACGAAAATTGTTTCCCTGTAGCATAAATTAATAAAACAGACTTGCAGTGTATGCACATTATTTAGTATATTTGGATGGGTGTCAGGATAGCAGTCTTCTGAAGACAAACAGAAATGCACAATGTTCTTAAAATTTTAGTTTGATGCATTGACTCGCTACTCTATTTAACCAATTATGAAACTCAGAAAAAAACGCTTTGAAACAATTAAGGAACTTGTTGGATTTATGTTTTCTTTCTCTGGGAAGTGGGATATGAAGGCTAGAATGAATCCAATGATTCCTGAACTTTGGTTTTCCTATGTCTTTTTAATGCATTTCATAAGAAAACTGCTTCACCTCTGGGCCTGTCTTCACACATATAATGCACCCAGTACTTCTGAAGCCCGCAATCAAAGATTTGTAACTTAGGTGTGCAAGATGGAAATCTAAATCTAAATCCACAGCTTTTTTTTTAAAGCATCATTCAAACAATTTTCCCACAAAACTATTAGGTTATGGATGATCTAGATTCCAGGTGATTAAATTTTCACAAAGTGTTTAAACTCAGAGAAATGAAAGTGTGACTCATTATTTGTCATTAGCATATGTGGTATGTCAGGTCCAAGACTTTACGTGCATATGTGTATAAGTGAAGCTACAAATATAATTTTCATACTTTCTGATAGTGCTACTTTTCCATGGGGGGAGTAATGATTCCAAATCATCACACAGACACTTCCAGTGGGGACAAGCATCTTAATATCTCCATAGATCTACAATTTCTAGAGTTATCATCACAAAGTTTTTTTATCAGATGCTTTTCCTTTTTTATTCAAGTTTCACATCAATTATTACTGATTAAGGTATCTACTGCATAAAGTTTTTGCAATGTTTTTAAAGTACTGTGGATGCCATTTTCCAAATAAGTTGTCAGTATCTTGTATTATTTTTGGAAAATTTCAGCTTGTTCTGTAGCATTGGCAGACAATTGTTGGTAATCGGAAGGCATTCTTAATCATATAAATATGCATACATTAAACTCAAGCATTTGTTCTAGTTGTTGACATTATTGCCTGAGCACTGTAGGAAGATTTCTAGGGACAATTATGACAAGACAATTGAGTTCCATTGTCCTTATCTTACACTCTGTTGACAGCTTTCCAATGCCATTAAAGACATCACTGAATTGATTTTCTACTTTCATAAGCTTCTGTCCTACAGTATAAGCTCTCATAATGAGCCTTAGCATTTGCCATGTTTTCTGACCTTGAATCAATACTCTCTTTCCCTGAAACAATTACAAATCTTATCTTTTCAAGATTTTGCTTTATCCTTGTGTCCAGCTCATAAACTTGTAAGTAGAACCCTTTCTCTACAGCATCATCTGTGGTTCCTTATCTGTATTCAATGTAGGCATGTTTTTAAGGGTTTTCATGTAAATTCAGATATCACATTAATCTATCCAGCCATATTCAGCTAATCAGCAAAAACTCAAACCTTTCAAACCCTGAACAGATTGCCTGGTGAGGTTGTGGAGTCTCCTCCTTGGAGATTTCCAAGACCCACCTGTACACGGTGCTGGGCACCCTGCTCTGTGCGTCCCTGCTGAAGCAGGGGTTGGGCCAGATGAACCCAGATGTCTCTTCCAAATGTAATCATTCTGTGTTTCCTTGATTCCGTTATTCTGTGAATTCCATTGCAGTAGTTTGCTTCTTTTTAGTACATCCTGGCTTCTGATTCTTGTAAATACAGGTCTATCCAGAGGGGAGAGATACAGCTTCCTGGTTTTGGTCTGCTCTGGTTTACCCCCTCCGCACAAGTTCTGCAAATTCCTCTTATTTGCTCTTGGCAGACTCCTTTTGAGAGATTTTCTAATCTTGTCCACTTTGCATTATTTTTCTTTTAAAATCTGTAGTTGGGTTTAGTTGTGGTCTCAAGTCTTGGAAACATTCTCTATTTTTTTTTTTTTCTGGAGCCTGGATAAGGAATTCCTTGCATTCTTTTTTTTTTTTTTCCTTGGATTTGGTAGTCTTATTTCCAACAGAATCTGATCTCAAGAATTAGGAATTTCAGAAGCCCTTCAAAACTATATGAATATTAAAAAAAACATATTTGTCATAAAATATTCAAATATTTCCTTTTCCCTCTGCGTTCTCATATGAAATGCATCTCTCTCTGTAGTAGCATCTTTATCCAGAAGCTCAATATTCATGTTTGCGCAGCACATTCTGATAAACAATTTTCCCAGCCTCAGTCACAGGCTAATGTACAAATCTAGTATATCTGATGTTGAAGTAATCCAAAGAAAATCGGCCTGTTCTTGTCTTTGCTTGCCAAACTCTAGCTTTCACTTTTCTGTTTCCTCCTGTGTTTTTGCAAACAGTTGTTCTTGAGTTTTTACTGCTCCTTTTCCTTAGTCACCATTTTTCTTAGATAAAATCTTCAGTTTCTGTAGCTGAAGTTGTCAGATTGTGCATTTGGGAGAGTTATAAATGTAAAAATCTGAGTTAGGCTCATAATTGCTCAATCTTAAGCAAAGTAAGAAAGTTAATAGATGCCAAAGAAAAATGCTTCTGAAGACAAAAAAAGGATTTTTATACATATATTAATCAGTCTGTATTAGAGTGTTTCAGAGATGTCATTCCTAGCACTGAGAAATGAAAATGTTCAATTATCCCTACAGAAATATGTAACAACAAAAAGACAATTTTTTCATACCTTTAATCTAAGATTTTTATGCATGTTTTTTGATAAGTCTTCAAAGTATCAGTTCTGAAGCTCTTATCTTTTCGTAGAAAAAAAAAAATTCCAAGAGTAGAGAGAAGACATACTGGAATTTTCTTTGAAGAAAACTGGTTTTCTGGTAGAAAATACTGATTAGAGTGGGTCCAGATGACCCAGGTGCTTGTAAGCATGGGATCTGGCCTTAATTCTTTCCATCTCAAGCAACAGCTCCATATGGCCTTATCCACTTCTTTTCCTTCCCCTTCATAGCGTGCTGAGTATCCACTAGGCTCCTCTGCTATGAGGTTCCCGTTGTCCTGGTAAAGCAGCAACAGGGAATTGCAGGGAATTGAGAACACTACCAGCAGAACAGCAAAAACTACGTTTTGATCCTTAACATCTTGATTTTCTTTCCTACTGGTGGTATTATTCAGGAAGTCAAATTTTTGGTGCCATTTGCATTGAGAAAACATATTACATATAATGACGGATTTCCATTTACCAGACAGTTAAGGCTATGATTGGCTCTTTGAGGCTATATTTATGGTCTGTCTTTGATAAAATATTTTGGAAACATCTGTAAAACCCTGCTCCAAATGTTTGTTATTTGGCTTTTTAAGGATGAAGACATTGGCCAAACCAAACTGGAAAAAAAAAAGTGAAACTGCTTAGGACTCATAATTCGGAGAAGTATTTGGTTTTTTCAAAGCAAAGCAGATTTGCCTCTACTGGTTCCCAAAATGATTGATGTGATTTTTGGGAGAATGAGAGATTTTTGGAGGTATTTCTTAACAAAACAATATAATGTGAGGTTGAATCATTTTGTCAAATACTTCCATTAGATGGAGAGTGCTACTTGAGTTATGGACAGTCACTGACAGAGCACTTAGTAAAAGCTGCTGAAGAAAAATCTCTTTTTAGATTTGTACCGATGGCATCTTTCAGGCCATATGTTCTAATAAATGAACAGCGTACGTGAAAGATCATGAACTGTTAATAATATTTTGTACAGAAACTTTGCTTTTATTCAGCTGAGCATATTTCCAGTGCTGTCAGTTTGTATTTAACAAACATTTCTGACAGCTTGTATCTTAGATCATATCATTCTAGGAGTTTGTTTATAAGGAACACCATCATTACAAAGGCACCATGAATTTTAGTGGTTTTGAATCGCCAAAAAATGACTAATGAAGGAAATGTATTGCTGCATCTTGCACTTTTTTTTTTAAATAAACACGTTTTCCAAGTCCTGGACAGATCATTAAGGGGTCATATGCTTTGCCTGTTTGATGCAGATCAAGGCAAACAAGACATAAACGCACATTTGCAGCATGGACACCGAGGGGAGAGAAGGGACCACTCACCCACACTGTTGCCTCTATGCAAATTTTTGTCACTACTTGTTTTAACTGTGAACTCTCTTCCAAAGGTTCTTGAGTTTATGCAGCTGCTGCTATAAAAGTGAAAATACAAGTTTAGTTTGGAACAGCAGAAGCCAGAGTTAATTAACTCAGTCATGACCTTGTCCAATTTCCTTCAGTCCATTGTGAATGCTTAGTTTTTTCACCCCAGCTCCTTTATAGATGAGTACGTTCACTCTGAAGGCATATAGCAATAAGAAGACTGTTTACTCTTATTTTTAATCTAAGTAGAACAGCTTTGCAACCCTTTCACTAGTGGCAGGGTTAGCTGCATCTCTCGTGCATACCAATGCAGTTCTGTGTGCGTTAGCCTAAGGGCATGATACAAAGATTCTCCATGGCTCTACTGGACACCACCGCCTTATCAGTATAGATCTCCAACATTATTTATTTCTCAGAATAAAACAAGATTCTGATAAAAGAAGAGAACAAGATTCACTCATCTATTTTTATAAGTTTATGCCTCACAAATCTTTTCTCATGAATACTGAATACAGTTTGAAGGAGCTCCTAAAATCTGAAAATTTATCTCTAAAGCCGTAGGTTTGCTTCAGTAGTAGGAAACTCCTTAAGGATTTAGTCTTGTAAAAACGAGCTCAGGTTGATAATATTACTCACGAATAGCTGTTATAACGGAGCCTTAAGATATTATCGTGTTAATCTATCAATTGTGAAAGTGCCTGTTACTGATGGATTTATTTATTACACCTTCCTCCTGCAGCATAGTTCAAAACAATACTGTGGAAGTGACGGGCACAGGTTGTGTTGATTTGCTTCGAGCAACCCTCTCCTCCTCCTTTTATGAGTGTTACATTTCTGGCCATTAAGAACCACAAGCTATTCCCTCCTGTTAGCAGGATGAATCCATCACGTCATTAATCATTCAGGAACTCATTGTGGCTGCGGGCAGGCTGCTCTGTGTCAGGCTGTTCTCCCCTGTCCTTGTCTGCTTCACCAGCACAATCCTGGCAAAGTAATCCCTACCAAGGAGTTCCTTATGAGCAACAAAAGTCAGTGAAAAAGCCTGTTTATACATCCTGGATATACAAACATAGCGTAAAAGCAGATTCCCCCCATTCCTGGTTATAATAGAGCAATCTCCCCATTTGAGCTTTTGGCTGAAATTTCTCAGGGCTTTGACTTTAGCAGGCAGGTACATCTGGTGTGGATGAAATGGTGACTCCTCACAGGCACTTCCCCCTGTGTCCTGCACAGAGAGTCACACCATCCAATGCACATCCCCAGGCAGCAAGACAGGACCTGTTCCTGCTCCTGGGCTGCAGCAGTGTGTAGCAACGGGGTAAGGAAAGCACTGCTGACCCTTTGTCACAACCAGGGTGACACTCCTTGCCTGTTGGTGGCAGCCCCTTCGAGCTCTAGGTGTAGATCTTCCCAGGATGTTATTAGAAAAGTGTGAGGATTTGTGCTGCGCTTCGTACACATGGGCTGCAGGCTTGGAAACTTGCTGGCAGCTCCTTTGCTTTTCGGTCACGTCAGTGCAGCCTCTTGAGCAGACACGCGGGTTTTGCTGATTGATCAGTCAAGCTTGTTCCTATGACTTAATGACTGGGATTATGTCACTTGGCATTCGGCTCACCAGCATCAACTTGCAGCTGTGGTTTTTCTTTTCTTTTTTTTTTTTTTTGAGAAATAAACCGCTGGGAACAGTAGTCCAGCACAATGCAATGCTTTCCATAATGTCCATTAGGTGTCCCCACATGCTGGTGGCTCGTGGGTACTTTAATTACATCTTCGCCATTAACAGTGGAGTGCTCTGCATGCATTCGTTGAATGAAGTCCCAGATTCCCAGATTTCCATATTGAACACAACACTGTAGCACATCCTCTTTGTGTAAGAAATTCTCATTACTTGGAAGAACTTGTACATTTGCAGACAACTATTTGTCAGTTGCTGCCTCTGAACCTTAATTAACACTGCATTTGTAAGAAGGTAATATGTAAAAAATGGTAATTCTGAGCCCATAACCACCTGGCATGTTCATTCCCACTACTGTGCAGCTATTCTGTTTGCTATGCAGAACAGTAAGAGAAATTGTAAGTAAATGAAATATACAGGCATAATGCCATATTTCAGCTTTGCTGTTTGCAGCCAAAGCCACGGCTGGATCCCTTGTTACAGCACTAAGTTTTCTGCCATTGCCTAACTTCTTCTATCCTGGGTTTGTAAATATGTCTATAGATTATTTGCCGCCTGAATCATTATCCCTCAGTTTGACAGAGTCTCACAGGGAGAAGTCAGCTTCTCACAATACCAAGGACAGATTTTTTCTATGCATGGGTGGGCAGCAATAGCAATGAATCTGTCTCCTTTCCTCCCTTCCTCATTTTTGCAATTGCACAGCCCTTGCCATTACAGTGTTGCATAGCACCTGCAGATCTCCTGGCAGCAGCACACCTGCACTCCTCTGGCCTATCTCACCTCTGAAGGCTGGCTTTCACCAGGCAAAGCCATTTTTATTAGCTAGAACACACCTTGCAGTTAAAACCACAAGGCACTGCACCTTATAATAAAAAGCTGAATTAAATCCAAGTCAGGTCCCATTATCAGATCTCGCTCTCATAATCTTCCATATGTTTATCTGCACAGTATACTTTTCAGACATTCCCTTTTTGAGGCCCTGCAGCCCAAAAAAAAAAAAAAAAAAAAAAGAAGATTAAAGTGTCTACTTGTAGCGTTCTTTGTGCAAACACCTGCTTCCACCTTGGCAGGACTTGCATGCTGGGCCAGTCAGATCTTCCAAAGTGTCTTAGAACATGAGGTGGTTGGAGCTTGCCAAACACAGCCTACAGAAGTACGAGCCCATGGGGCAATAGCATCTTACATTGCCAGCCAATGTGGTGCATTTGTTGTTTCCTTTCCCAAGTTGATATGTGAGTGGCGAGACCATGGGTGAGCAAGAGAAGGTGAAACCTAAATATATAGTTCTCTCTGAAATGAAGTCCCCACTTTATTACCATGGAAACTACAACAGTACAAAGAGCACAGTAACACTGCCAGAGTGAATTCTCAGCTACAAAACACTAGTTTTAAACACAGTCATCACTGTTAACCATTTTGCATGGATGAGCTGGCTGAGACCCTCTTTATTATGTGGTGTGACACCTGTGCATGGCCATCGGGAACATTGCTTGTCTTTCATGTCACTGTCACCACTGCTGAAATGCACCACTCACAGCCTCACTGTGCTGACCTCTCTTTGGTCTTCCTAAATGTTCAGCAAATGTCAATGAGTGTCAGTGGGTGCCATTTTTTCCACATGGAGGAATTCAATGACACACCTTTGCTTCATGTGCACTTCTGCGTCTGACACAATTTTGTTAGACTGTCCCTCTGCTCCACATGTCCCACAGAAACAAAATGTAATGGAATATTGGTGGGAAGGTTCCACCTCTACTGCCATCCCACCAACCTCTGACACTGTGGGCTGACATAATAAAATAGGAGGCATTATTTTTGGAGCAGTTCTCATAAAAGCTTAAGCAGGTTCAGACCTGAATTCCTGTCACAGATGAGAAGCTCTTGACTCCCAGCTGACAGAAGGAGGCAATCTTGAAGAGAAAGACTGCTGGAGAGACTTGATCAATGATAACAGAGACTGTTAGTGTTAATGAGGGTTTGTGCCTTGCAGGAGCATATAAGCCTCTGCCAGCTCCAGAAGAATACTTAGCATTAGTCAAGGACAGATTTATTACTCTTGTCCCCTGGCCCTCTGAACGGTCTTTCAAAGCATGATGTGCACTCAGCAACACAGAGGTGACCACTGAACATTGTGCATGGGACTAGAACACGTATATCAACAGCAGTATCTAAATGTTTCTCCATAGGCTTTTGTGTGTGCATTTTATATCCCCTCCCCAGCTCTCTTTCTATACTTCTGGGAAATGTTTGGTGCGGTAGGTATAGGAGATCAACCTCTGCTGCTGTCAGCAATGTCTCAAAAATATATGGTTTTACTTTTAAAATTTGTTGCTGACACGTAGTGAATGTGAAGCTGTTATGCAGAGATAGCCTTACAACTTCTTGTTATATTTGTCTGCCTTCAGAGAACGTTTTAATAATTTATTTGGATAATTAGTATTTATTAGTTCTCTTCTTACATCCAAGGTGTCATCTGAAACCTTTCCTCTTAATTTTAAAAAATGAAGTTCACTTCCTGACATGATTTTAAAAAATGAATTGAATTGCATTTTCTGACATGATTTATCATTCCAAGAACTGATAGAATATCATTATCTTGTTAGAACAATGCCCGGCTCTTTCTTATGGCAAGCATAGCAAGGAGAACATAATAAGAGAGCTTAGCCTATCATGTCTGATTTCGTTGAAGCATGACAGAAATACTAATAAATTGATCTACACAACCTGACTGTGCACTTAATAAGTACTTATTGCTCATCGAGTGAATTACCATGGGCAATATAGTGAGTTAGTGGCAGAATAATTTTTAAGACTCTTTCCTTGACTTTTTGCATGCTTTGATTTTTAGGGACAAAAAGTACATTTTGTATCAATAACTATATTGTGCTAGATACAGTACTCGAGGTCAGTGTAGTCTTTCGTGCTTTATGAATGCTTTTCATGTTCTACTCCACAATTCAATAGTACTCTAAGAGCTAAAGGAATTAGCAACAGAACTCTGCACTCTCTATTGTCTTCAGACTCCAAATTTGACTTCAGATCATTCATTCAAAATGGTTGTCTGCAAAAAGTGTTTCAAAATATACTTACAGAATTAATTTTTTTCAGTTTTCTTTATTAAGATACCGATGTTTTCAGAAGGTTGATTAACAACACAAGATCTTTAAAGGCTAACCCTGTATTACTGAAGAACTATGAAAGAGAAGACCTGTAATACTGAAGCTCATCCTAAATCTTTATCTACTAACAGAGAACACAAGCCAATAAATATATGAAATTGGAGACACATGGACCTGTTGAAGTGTGTCCAGAGGAGGGCCAGAAAAATGATCCCAGGGATGGAACACCTCTGCAATGAGGACAGGCTGAGAGAGCTGGGGTTGTTCAGCATGGAGATGAGAAGGGTCCTGGGAGACCCAAGAGTGGTCTGTCAGTATCTAAAGAGGGGCTATAAGAAAGAAGGGGACAGACTATTTAGAAAGGTCTGTTGTGATAGGACAAGGGGAAATGGTTTCAAATTAAAAGAGGGGAGATTTAAATTGCGTATAAGGAAGAAGTTTTTTACACTAAGAGTGGTGAGGCACTGGAACAGGTTGCCCAAAGAGGTGGTGGATGTCCTGTCCTTGGAAACATTCAAGGTCAGGCTATAGGGGATCTGTGCACCTGATCAGACCTGTAGGTGTCCCTCTTCATTGCAGGGAGCTGGACTAGATGGCTTTTAAATGTCCCTTCCAACTCAATGAAATATATTTCCAACTTCCAGAATCTATGAAATATAATGCAAATACAAGTACTAGGTTTTAACCATAAACCAAATTCTTACCAGAAGGAAAGAAGTGCCATGAAAATCCCTGGGGTCCACTCAGGTTTTCAGAACTGCCTTCTCACATGAAGGATGCTCAGGCTGTGATGTGCTTCCAGATTAGTGTACCTGCACCTAGGTGTTGACACATGCACTGTGTCAGCTCCAGTTGTCAAGAATAGAGGTCAATGCAATTGGTGGAGCTGCCAAAGGGAGTGTGCTCCCAGAGAGATCTGGTTCACCCTCTACTCACCATGTGAGGCAAGTGTCTTGCCTCACTTTAAACCTTCATTTGCATTTCCAGAAGTGTGTACTGTATCTGCCAACCCTGGGGGGACCTCTAAAAGCAGCAGACATTTAGGGTACTGACTCTGACTACAGGAGCTTAGGCACTTTGCTCACACGGAGGCCACTGGGAGCCTGTGCCAAGTCCCCATCCTGAACTGCTCAATATTTCTGGGGTTTCTCACGAAGGGCTTTAGTACATATAAGTGCAAACTAATTTTGGCTGTTCCAGCTGTCAACATCCATGATATCCAGCCCAGCCTTTGCAGCAGATACAACAAACGTACTTTATCTCCAAAACTTATCCCAATTCATAGAATGGCCTGATAGGAATCCCTAAAGTTTGCAGCCTATATTTAACTCGTCAACTGTTTTAATGTCTGGAGGTTGACAATGTTAGTTTCTGTGTCCCCTCTGAAGCCAGTTTCTTTTTGCATTTCTAAGATGGTGTCTCTGAACTCCTGCAGCACTTCAGGTTCAGCTAGGTTGTTCCCTTGTTTGCAGCCCACCATTATTTGGAGCTGTACCTACTTTTTTCCATTGTTTTCTGTGATAAGATACTACCAAATGACAAGCTAATTCACAGGCTATGTGTCACATCCATCATTAGCATATATATAATGCCTTTTATTTAGCATATCCCTTTTTGCTTCCTTGGGTTTTCCCATCAGACATTTTCAAAAATGCTGCAGTAAAACTTTACAAATTATTTATCCTGAAAAATTATACATTGTTAATAATCATAGTATTATGCTTATAATGGTAATATCTCCATGATAAGTATCAAAGTTGTGCAAAAAAAAAAGGCTAATTTAGGAGCAGCTTTTTTTGTAAAGAATTTCCTCACGTTCTCCCACTGTCTACTGTAGATTTTAAGGAGACAAGGGTGCTCTTCAGGAAACAACAGCAGGGTAGTGAAGCACCAGAACAGGTTGCCCAGAGAAGTGGTGGATGCCCCATCTCTGCAGACATTCAAGGTCAGCCTGGACGGAGTTCAGAGCACTTGATTAGCTGTAGGTGTCCCTGCTCATTGCAGAGGAGTTGGACTAGATGATCTCTGGGGGCCCTTTCCAACTAAAACAATTCTATGCCTTTTATAACACAGAACTTCTTCCCTGGAAGAGCCAGTGAAAAGAATTTGCAGAATTATTTCATGAATAAATACATAAGTTCATATTGAGTGGAAACATAAATTACTGAAGTTAAAAAAGAAGTTGTACTGAGTCCATAAACCAAGTAACTGCATGAGAATGAAGATAATGAGAGCAGTAGATTCTAGTCCTCCAAGGACTTGTATGAGGGATACAAAATTTTCTCCTTCCAAATGGAGACCAGCAAATGTCAATGAATTTACATGAACTTTCTTGGCTGTTACTAAACCCATGAGAGTATAAAGTAAAACAAATTCAAGCATGACCAATGAAGTCTTCTGATGTTCAATGAAACCTGCAATACAAGGTTAGACCAATTAGTGCAATGACTGAAAATGTTAAGTGTGGATAACGAAAGTCACAGTTGCTCCAGTGAAAGGATTCATTTAAAGTATAATTTATCAAATCAGAGCAGCAATCATAAGATTTGCACTAGGTTTCATGGCGAATTTTTTAAAGGGTCATATGCTACAGTTTATGAAAGTGTAACCCATAATAATATGAACTTGTACAGAAATTCAATCAAACAGACATTAATTAATTGAACTGTGTAACACCCCACTGTAAGCCTATAGGTAAGTCAAAGCATTCGTATCTCAACTTTACAGAAGGTTAAGCTGGAGTGCACAGAGACTGATTTGCCTGAGGTCACACAGCAAGTCAGTGGAAAAACTGCAAATAGAATCTGCAGCCTAAAGTTCTTATTTCCCTGTTTTTACCACTGACATTACACTTCCCACTAGTAAAATGAAGGGGAAGAAAGAGGCAGCTGAAGTGGTGAGACTTGGAATATAATTAACCTAGTTTTCTGCACGTGTTTGTGCTTTTTCTGCATTTTAGGCACATATCAAAGGGATAGGCTGGTTTTAAATTATTTGGAACTTTATTCCTTCACCATACTATCTTCTGCATGCTTTCTTTTAAGTGTTAACTTGTCATCTTCAGTGTTAAAAATAGCTGGGCAGTAAGAAAAAACCCTCTTGAGTATCAGTCACCTACATTTACAACCTCCATCCCCTGCAGCTTGTGTGATGCTCTCTGCTTACCCACTGCATTACAGTGTCCCTTGGGAAAATGCTGTCCATAAGCCAAGATGCTGCTCCTGATTGTCCTGGCATATGGGCAAGCAACCAGCTGCACTGGGAGTGTAGGTGGGAGATGAAGGTGGAGACTCCAGCCCCATCATCACATATGTTTGACATCGGAAATGAGGACTGAGTTGTAGCTTACAGCCTCTCACGTTACCTGATGGGCATATGGCACCATGCACTAGAGAAAGTGGGGTTGTGTGCTTTGGTACCAAAATAAAGTTGGTTGTTTAGTACAGAGGGTGATGCTCCACAAAAAAGCAGGGCATTGGGCTGACCAGGTAAGCCTGATTCCACTGAGAGGTGTTTGCAGTGAAAAAGAGTTGCTCCTGTAGATGAAGGAACTGGGAAGAAAAGTTGTGGTTTAATACTTTTCTTAGGCTTATATTAAGGAATAAAGTGATGTTTGAAAGGGATTGTACATCAAGATGCTTCTTTGTAGGTTGAAGAAAAACTCCAGGGAGCAATTATTGCTAATTCCTTACAGATTGCCATAGGGTTTTTATAAAAATGCTCTTACTCTGCTACTGGGCTTTGGGAACGTGTGTCTGATTTGGATTTCTTGCTCTTGGGGCTCCTGAAGCCTTATTAAGACAATTGACTGTCACTACATTTTTCAACTGTGGCACATCAGAATTTGCTGAAGTGCTGAGATCTCTGCACTGCCCAGTGACAGACACTGTGGTGAAGGGGAAAAGGTGGGGAAAGGCACGAGATGAACATGTGCCATTCCCTGTGCTGGGAGGTGACACCAGTTCATCATGGCACACTATGTGTTCAGTCTATTCTCTGCACAGGTGACACTGATTACATAAGTGTCTTTTCTGTTTGCTCCAACCGAGCAAGCTCATAGAAGTGAGGCCTTCAGGGAGGCTGAGAAAGAAAAGTGGTGAAAGGAAGCAGTTGGAAAAATGTAATATACACTGAAGTGCAAGCCCTGTGCAGCTACCTGCTCCTTGTTGACATGTTTTTCATGGTATGGGGTTTCAAACTAGCTTGGGGAAAGGAGGGCTGATGATGTTAGCAATCCCCAGCAAAAGTAAAGGCAGAAATTCACAGTATAAAGAGGGGCTGATGCAGATGTTCCTGGGCTGAAATTGTTAACAGGCAGGGCTATAATGTAATTCACCGTGTGACTGCCAGTGCTGGAAATTAAAATATGCAAGAAGTCTCTGAAACGTCAGATCCTTGGGATATAAATGGTAAGCGATGTGAGGAAGATGAACCACTCCCATTCTGGCCTTTTCCTCTCCTTGGATTGCAGGTAGGGCCCTGTGTTAGGTAAGCTGGAGTGATACCTTTGCTATGCAGTTTTGAGATCTCTGCAACATCAGCTATGTTTCAAACTGTTTGATGTTAGCTAAGCTACAGGTACCATGTTCCTGCATTGGAGCCATGGTGATCTTTCCCCATGCCGCTGAGTGGGGCAAGCTAGTACAGCATAGCTGTGTGTCTGAATGCTCTCCTGCATGGACAAACTCATCTCTTCTTTCTGGCAGTGACCATGTCAGGTTGGAGGAGAAACATAGATAAGCTTCATGCTCCCTCCTCTCCTCTCTTTTCCTGTTCAGAAGATGATGTTATAGCACTTTCTAAGAACAAAACTAGAAAAGCTAGAAATTTAGGGAGTGCATAGGAGGAATGAGAGCAGTGAGCTGAACCTGTGAACACCTGTGGTTCTTCATGAGGTCCTGCAGGCTGCTTGAAGCAGCAGTGCTGTGTGAAGCCACTGGTCAGTGCTACTAAGCTGGGGGCTGCTCCTGGAGGCTGATGAGGCCAGATGCCATAACCTGACCCCTCTGCCTTCTGCACAGCCCCAGCTGTTTGAGCTGCAGTGTATACTGACACAAAACAGCCAAGAGAGCAAGGAGGAGACCCAATTTATTATTATTTTTAAGAGTTTCAGCAAGCAGGGTGCTACCAGGAGGTATCTGACAGGGCTACCCCTGGCTGGAGGGCTGAGTGTCTGTTGCTACCCCAAAGCATTCCCTGCCCACTGAGGGAAGGCGCTGTCTGCACTGGTGTGGCCTCACCTCGAGCCTGTGGTTGGTTGGACTTGATGATCCTTGTGGGTCCCTCCCAACTCAGGAAGCCCACAGATTCCCAGATGTGTGCCCTCAGCACTAATTTTCCACCTACCCTACCTGCTCCCAACCTGCTCATGTACAGCTGCAGTGGAAAAGTATATACAAAACTAATCTAAGAAAGTGTTACGGAATGATGCACCCTTCTCTTGTTTGTGACTGGTATAAGGCCACCTAGTGGCCTTTTATGATGGTGTCACTGCATCAATAGACAAGGGAAGAGCCACTGATGTCATCTATCTGGACTTCAGTTAGGCCTTTGACACGGTCCCCCACAACATCTTTCTATCCCAATTGGAAAGATATGGATTTGGTGGGTGGACTATTCAATGGATGAAGAACTGGCTGCAGGATCAAGACCAGAGAGTGGTGGCCAATGGCTCAGGGTCTGGATGGAGAACAGTGACGAGTGGTGTCCCACAGGGGTCGGTGCTGGGACCCATACTCTTTAATATCTTCATCAATGATATTGACAGTGGGGTTGAGTGCACCCTCAGCAAACTTGTTGATGATACCAAGCTGTGGGGTATGGTCGACACACCAGAGGGACGGGATGCCATCCAGGGGGACCTAGAAAGGCTTGGGCAGAGGGCCCAGGTGAACCTCATGAGGTTCAAAAAATCCTAGTGCAAGATCTTGCATCCAGGTTGAGGCAATCCTCACTACCAATACAAACTGAGGGATGAAACGATTGAGTGCAGCCCTGCCGAAAAAGACCTGGGGGTACTGGTGGATGGGAAGCTGGACATGAGCCAGCAATGTGCCCTCACAGCCCAGAAAGCCAACCATATCCTGGACTGCACCAAAAGAAGCTTGGACAGCAGGGTGAGGGAGGTGATCCCACCCCTTTACTCTGTGCTGTGAGACCTCACCTGGAGTACTGCATCCACATGTGGAGTCCTCAGTACAGGGGAGACACAGACCTGTTGGAGTGCATCCAGAGGAGGGCCACAGGTATGATTCAAGGCATGGAACACCTCTCCTATGCGGACAGGCTGAGAGAGCTGAGGCTGTTCAGCCTGGAGAAGAGAAGGCTGTGAGGTGACCTGATAGCGGCCTTTCAATATCTAAAGGGGAGCTACAGGAAAGAAAGGGACAGACTCTTTAGCGGGATCTGTAGTGACAGAACAAGCTCAAAGAGGGAAGATTTAGGTTGATATAAGGAAAAGGTCTTTTACAGTGAGGGTGGTGAGGCACTGGCACAGGTTGCCCAGATATGTGGTTGATGCTCTGTCCCTGGAGACTTTCAAGGCGAGGCTGGATCAGGCCCTGGGCAACCTGATCTAGTTGTGCACGTCCCTGTTCTTTGCAGGGGAGTTGGACTAGATGACCTTTAAAGGTCCCTTCCAACTCTAAGGATTCTGTGATTCTATATAGCATTTCCCTCCATGTTCTGTGAGAAATTGGCTCTGGTCCTTTTCCAAGATTTAAAGAAAGGTGAAAGAAAAATACAATCAAACTTTTGTTTCTATTACTCCTGCATCAGATAAGAAAGTATACCCACAAACTGACACTGTATTTTGCAGTAAAACTTTGATAGTTTTTAACTATCCCTATTTATTGAAAGAAATCATATCGTGAGCACCTGAGCAACGGAAAAAAATCACACAGGAAACAAATGATATAACCGAGCAAATAATGTAGCTCCACTACAGTTGTTTAGGTGCATGCTGGAACCATTCAGACAAAAATCTGTTCATAACTTCCGTGACCCGCACTGGGGCTGCATGATCCTCTGAGAACATCAGAAATGCACAGTAATAACGGTTAACTGCTGCACAGAAATAAGGCAGAATCTCTCCAGTAATGGCTCCGCATTCAACTCTCAACACACTGAATAAAGCGTCTTCCCAAAGGTATACGTTATTGTTGTCCGTAAATAACTTCCACCGTCTCCGACTGCTGCATGCAGAGCAATGCACCGTGCCGAAGAGAAACAGACATTTGTAATTAAGCGTATAAGAAATGAACTTGATACAGGCCTCCATTTTTCAAAGGAAACTTTGCCATTTTATGCAAGCTCCATTCTGAATCTCAGGAAACCCTTCTTCAGTTTCTCCGTGCTTCCTAACCCACCAATTTTGAACACTGATCAGATTAATAGCACTTTCTGTTTGCATAGTTTAGTGTTGGAAAAAAACCTGGGGGCAGTTCAGTTTGTCTGTCAGTGCACAGCAGACAGCATATACTCAGAGTGCTGCTCTGACCATCACTAGCCTGGGCAAAATGAACCATTGCTGCAGGATTTGAGGTGTGCTGCTCATCTGTTCTGCAGCTCGAGCTTCAGAAACAGAGTGAGCAGAGCCGAGCACTGCATTCCCAATTTAACCTACTGTGCCCGCTTGAAACTGCTTCTGTGCATTATTAACCTTTCTCAGCTTCTGTTCTTATTCCACTGAAAACACAATTAGCAACCACAGATGTTCGCATATAACATTTTGTCAATGGTGAATGTACAAATCCAGAGTGAAATTCTTATTTATGAATAAGAAGTTTGAATTTATAAGCAAGACTATAGTTATACATTCAGTGACGGAACAGGATTAAATACTGACTTTCCTGAGTTATCACTTTCTAGTTTTCACTTGTTATCATAAACATTGCTCACATAGAAAGGACTGCAGCAATTATTTTGTTTCCCTGTGCACAGCGATACGTGTTGAATATTTTATTGTCACTGGGTTTTGGACAGCTGCCTTTGAGGCAGATATTCCTAGCTGAGAATTTTGGGTAAGCTCTGATTGTATTTGGGGTATATTACAAAACCAAAAAATGATACTACTTTACAGCACATCCAGAAGTACTCCAAAACATATTTTCCCTATTTCCAAAAGTTATTAATTACTAACAATTTAGTTTATTACAGCACGTAGCATGTTTCAGAGCTTTGATAAAAGGATCTCATTTTGTTGAGGTCCTTACCTGGTTGGTAATGGTTTCTGCCCTAAAGACTTTACAAACTAAATGTGCAAAAGATCATAGGGTCATTGGATAATTCAGAGTGGAAGGGATGGCAAAAGGCCATCTATGCCAAACAGATGGGATTTGCTTAAGATCAAGAACCAAGACAGGTTAATGACAGAAATTATATTTCCTGCTGCCCACTTTGGTACATGTTCTCCCAGAGTATGCTGCTTTTAATAGATTTAGGATCATTTATCAACTGCAGGCATTTGACAGAAGACTGTTCCCCTGGCTTGCACTGCACTGTTTCACTGCTTGTGTGGAATAAAACCTGTTCTCTCCTGCAGCAAATCTTGCTGTTGTGTTGGCATCTATTTTCTCATGGACCAGACACTTATGCCTGAAAACACAACATTTCATTTTGACTTGACGTATCTTGGTGCTACCCCTGCCAATTGCAAATAGCAAGCTTTGAGTTTTTCCTTTATCGTTGAATCTCACACCACCTATATTAGTGCAGACCAAAGAAGAAATATGTGTGGAGTCTCAAGGATGAGATACAGCTGAATGAGGAATTTTTCACTGCTGCTGCGCCAAGGGATGCTAATGGAGGCAGGTTTGGACTCACCATGACTATAAAGCTATGTACCAGCCTGAGAACTGGACGTTTCCCAGAGCGTACATGCCATAGTCCCATTTTAGTTGAAAACTCATCCATTTGCAAGGTTTATTTTTCTCTTCTCTTGCTTTTTATTTTCTGTATCTTATAAATGCTATTTAACTCATTATGGAAGCTTTTTTTTGCTTGGAAAAGCCACAAAACATAGTGTGTTTAGTGAAGTATGTCATTTAACTTCTCCTGGGACTGCTTCCATGGGCAGGATCTTTAAAGCCCTTTACTGGCAAGCTGGTATGATATCTGATCCCTTCCCTGCTACCTCTGAATCAGTTCCCTTCTTGAAGAACATCCTGCACAATTCTCCTTACTCCTACCTGATAATTCAGACCAGATGGCTGAAGCTGACCCAGGATAATCTGCTCCCCAGGATATAAATGATGCCATTTAGATGTACACAGTAATGTCCCCATAGCTAAAAAAGGACTTGCATCAAGATCCTGTAACAGCTGACTTTATTTTGATTTACAGAGTTCTGCCAGACACTAGCCATTTGTGCTGGGTTACACAACATTAAAAGGTACATATCAGACACTATCCTACATATAGACAAAAAGACTGCCCCAAACTTCCTGGAAAGGAAACAGCTTGTGTTTGCATGTTGCTTTAGATCCCCATTCCAGCTTGTCCCTGAATGCCCTGGAAAAACAGATGGGAGTTATACTGCAAAGCAAGTCAGGGCACTGGCACAACTCAGGGAAAATGAATTTCAGGGCTAAGGACCTCCAGAAGGAGAAGGAAAAAAAAAAGCCCTTTTCTTCCCTTTTCTTTTTATCCTACAGAATATTAGCTCCAATTCCCAATCAGTGTCCATAGGAATATGGTGCAAAGAGAACTCGTTTCTTGGGTAATGGGTTTCTACATTGTTAATGATGCTAGTTAATTGCAAAAATGCACAGCCATCTGCAGAAGCCACAGACAACATCTACAAATACCACTGGTGCCATTTCTGTGTGGTGTGAGGACAACATCTACATAGAGTGAAGAAAGGTGGTAGCAAGAGGAAAAGGGAATTTCCTTTTCAAAAAGAAACTCCTCCTCATTACACAGATGAAGGTAACAGCTTTTGGAACATCTGTTACCACAGCATATTCTCTTCCTGGAGGTCGAATCACGCTGTGGTGGATAGGTGTGTGTAAGTTCAGTGGACTTTGGCTAAAGTGTGGTGCATGGAATAGTTTGTACTGCTCTGTTACAAGCGGTCACATGTACTGTCAGGTCACTGGGGAAGCAACATTTGCTGACACATGCATTACAACTTCAGGCTAAGTGATGCACAAGATTATCCTTTTAGGCTTAATTGTTTGTGTTCTATGAAATATAGATGGTGCCAGAAAGCCTGGCATTGGCTTGTTAGTTACTGGATAAAGTCTTTCCTCTTCCTCTCCTCATTTTCTGTAAATGCAAAAGTGATCCAAGAGATTTTAATCTCTGTTCCTGCTGTGATTTTCTTTACATCCCATCTTCAGAACCCTAAATGATTTTGGCACCTTGCAAATCTGTTCTCTCTGTGTAGCTGTCTTGTAGACCTGCACCAAGTTAGGCATCTCTGCTTTTGAAAACATATCACTTTGGAAAACTCATCTTTTGAGATTCTCGTATGTTAACTCTTTCCATAAATTGGGTACATGGGAAGTGCAGCTACAGATCAGTTGGTGTGAAAATGTTACACTAGGGTGATCCCATCTGCTTGAAGCTCTGGCATGCACCTGCCTTAATGGCTAAATTTTTTGAATGTGTACAAAATGCACTGATATCTGCCAGTCTCTACGCAGGTGAAAAATCATACAGATGCCAAAGTCACCTCATATAACTGATACATTCTTGGTGCTACCAGTTGGATTATACTGAGCTACACAGCTGAAGATGTGTCAGTAGTAGAGAGGGTGCCAAGACATAGGCGCTCATTGGGAGCAAATCCTGACTGCCTCCACCCTTCAAACTTAAAACAGAGTGTAAGGGTAACTGGCTTCTGCTCCATTCATAGCACATCAGAAAATCATTTCAGATTTCACAGAATCACAGAATGGCTGAAGTTGGAAGGGGTCTCTGAGTCCGTCTTGTTCCACCCCTGCTCCAGCTGGGACACCCACAGCAGAGTGCCCAGCACCACGTCCAGGTGGCTTTTGGAGATCTCCAAGGAGGAGACTCCACAGCCTCTCTGGGCAAATTGTGTCAGTTCTCAGTCATACACACAGCACAGAAGTGCTTCCTGGTGTTCAGAGGGAACCTCCTGTGTTGTAGTTTGTGCCCATTGCCCCTTGTCACAGCACTTGGCACCACTGGAAAGAGCTTCATGAGACTGGAACTTCATTCCTCCACTTTTCCTCATTGAACTGCATGAGATTGTTATTGGCCCACTTCTCCAGCCTACTGATGTCCCTCTGGATGGCAGCGCAACCCTCTGGTATATAATTATGGATTAATAATAGAGTAATAATATATTTGATCAGGCAGCTGCATCTAATCTTCCTTGCTTCTGCAAAGAGGACTTTTTATAAAAAAGAAATTACACTGTTTTGAATCCTCTGGTGATTCCGAAGACACTGCAAGGAGAATATTGATCACTAAGTGGTCGATGCCCTTGTTGTACTCATTTATGGACCTCCATAGTTCAGCCCTGCTGGTTTGCCTCTCTTTGAGTCCTTGTGCAATTTTATCAGGCAGTGTTACATGGTCCTTAATGTTTGTTTTGCTTTGAAATGAGTGGAAATATAAAAGTGTGTGTTATTATTATTCTCTTTCTTTAATCTTTCTCTAAAAGTTGGTCTTCTTCAGACCTTTAATCATCTGTCTTTGTCTGAATTTCCTTCAATTTACTTTCTGGTGCTGAAGTGCTTAGAGATGAATGAGGAATTGTATTGCTTTATCTATTTTTTTCTCATTAGAATGCTGGTGAAAACCAGCCACATAAGACAGAAATTAGTTTAGGCTATTCAAAATTTTTGCCTTTTCATATTGTTTAACCCCTTTGCTGCAACTTTTTGCTATAATGAATGGATATTGTGATGCATATAAATTGGAACAGAAACTGCACTAGAATGATAGTCTTAGGGTTGCTGAACCCATCACTTAAAATGAAGAAATGGCCCAGGTTAGGCAGCCTTTCAGCTTTGTCTGATCACATGTATTTCCTTCTGTGTAGCTGCTGGCTGAAAGACAGGTCGCTCTTGTATTTGAGTAGGTCATTGTGTCTTCTCCAATTATTAATCTTCTCCAAATTATTGTCATTTAAATTAAAAAAAAAAGTGAGTTAAGAGTAAGCACAACTCAAATTTGAGCCTAAATGATTAATATGTATTTTTTAAACTGCAGTAAAGTGCTCCTTTGAATATCTTATAAGGGTTAGATCTTGCTTATTCTTACACAGGAATGTAAAAGAAGGAGAAGGATGTCCTTGGAATTTAGTTGCAGAGCACAGACATGCTGATGTACTCTATACTTGTCCATGGACAATTATACAGTGATACTTATGTGTTTTCTTAACATGCCAGTGTAGAGGAAATTTGTTTTCCTGCTTCCTGGGGATGGAATTATCCAAAATAAAATATATCACAGTATCTTTAGGATTACTTCATATTATAATGTATATTTTTTTTCTGAGCAGTTTATATTTATGCAGCAAAACTGACAAAATATTTGGGCAAAGCTAAGGGTACAACAAGAAGAGTTTATTAAATAAAGTAAGTCAACACTTAAGAACCAAATGAACAAATTCAGTTGGACTGAAAATCCGTTGAGACTCACAGGCACTTTAAACAAACATGAATTCTCTGCTTGACAAAATGTTTGGAGTAATAGAGAGGGTAGAATTACTCCTCTGGTACCAAAGCAAGGGAGATGTTCTGTTCTTACTGAGTTCACCATTAGTAATATTGCCATTTCTAAATGAAACCCAAACTTGTTTTCATGGAAGGGAGAGAATAAATACTTGACAGAGATTTGAGTTGTGTAATTCTTTACTCTCCTTGTTGAATTATCTTTCTGTGAGTTCCCACCATGAGACAGACTGTTCTTTGATCATTGTATATTGCAGTTACCATGCTCTCGCCTTTTAAAACCTCTGCTCCAAACTTGAATCTATGCCCACTTGATCCCATCACCTCTGTTACACCTCTTTTTCCACCTTCAGTAGTATTCAGCTGCTTTTCCCTCCTGAAAGCTGATTGTATCTCTGACATAATGGAGATCACTTGGTAGAGCAGATTTTACTCAGAGCAAATTACAGATCCTATTTTACGCTTACTTTGATTGACTGCAAGTCACTGACTACCCTTGTTCAATAGAAACAGCAATTTTAGCTTATGGAATTTAAAAGCAACCAACTAAGTGAATCCTTTGTGCTTTCTTCTGTAACTGCCTAAGTACTCTTGAAATGCTCCTCTCTGCACACCAGTGATAATTTTTTTTTTTCAGTGGAAAAAGCCCACAGTCTCCTTGCAATAGATAAGGACTTCTATTAACAGACAGCTTTTAATATTTATTTTGCACACATACATACATATGCAAATACATCTCACACATTAGTTTTAATGAACATGCTAGGCCAAGATAGTCTTTAAAGTTGGAATGAAAGCACTGTTCTTCTGTTCCTTAACCGACTGCCATCAACCCAGTTAATACTCTGATAACAACAAAGCCATCAGAATACCACTACCAGAGGGCAATTTCTAGTTTATTTCTGCGAAGTATTCAGGTAGAGATAATTGTGTATTATTTGGATGTATAAATTGAGCTGGAAATGAAACACGTATTACATCTGTTTACAAATTCAAAATGATGGTAAGAAGGCCCCTCAGTGAGAACAGAGGAAATCCCACTCTCATTGCAACTGTCCTATGGCTTTTTAATTTAAAAGTGGCTCCTAACTTTAACAGTGGAATTAAATCCTCTTAGCAATATGAAATATAAGTTCTTACAAATAATTTTAATTTTTTGCCAAAGAATGGTTTCTCCTTCTTTACTTTCTCTGACAATGGCTTCTTGAGAATTATGTCTTCCCACACTGCTACCTTAGGTAGCTGACATTAGAGAGAGGTACGTATTGAAAGCATAGTATTTTTTATAACCACTCCCACCTTAGAACTGCCAGAGAGTAAACAAGTAGATACAGTCTTTCTCCCCAAAACATATGAACAGAATATAAAGACCTGATTTGTTACTTTTTCTTGGTTGAAACCCAACATTAATTAGCCAATTCTGAAGTGAAGTGATTGAAGTGATTAGCCCACAAAATGTTCCTTAAAGTTCAGTAATCTATTTAATAAAATATCCCAAATGCACCTGAAGCTGAAGGTTGGCCAGATGTCTGGGGCGGGTATCTGACGAGTTTGTATTAGGGCATTTGACATCTTCAAATCTCTAGTTTGCTCATGAAAATGATCTGTGACTTATTTACACCTCTGCTAGGGTCTGTTCTACCTATATCGTTTGGGTGTACATGTAGTATGTTCCTTGAATCTTTCCTGATAATTATTATTCCTTTACTTCTTTGAAATGATTTTAAAGAACCTCTTTAAAAATGAGAATGTGCTTCAAGAATCTCACTGACATTTTAGAAAACAAATCTGCGGTGCTCTCTGCTAGAAGAATTATATGTGTTTGTCATTATGATGTATCTTCAGAAAATGTGTAAATATATATCACCCAGTGATAAACACCAGGGATTCTCTGCTGACATATCAAGTAATGCCTTTTACTTTTTCTCTTTACAAATAGATATTCAAGAGTTTTATGAAGTGACACTGCTAAATTCCCAGAAAAGCTATGAGCAAAAGATAGAAGAAGCAAATGAAGTTGCAGAGAAATGGGAGAAGACAACATCTCCTGCTCCAGGCCATGAAAATCTTCAGAAAAACCAAGAGGTAATTGGGCAGATTAAGGATTAAAATATGTATAATGCGTGAGATTCAAACCTGACTAATACCAGGCAATGACCTAAGCTTGAAAGAGGGGCCTTAATTAAGGAATTAGTTGAAGATATAGGAGATGTATTGTGTTATCTCTCTGACTTTGAATACGTCCTTAACTTCTTCATCCCTCCAAGTGCCATCTGTCAAAGGAGAAGAAAAAGATCTTTTTCTCATCCTTGGTGTATTTTGCTTTATACTTGGTGTGTGTGATTGCCCTCAAAAGAGAATAAATCACCATTACGTGCTACTTACAGCTGAGATTATTAATACTCTAGTGATTGTATCCTGTGTAAAAATTGTAATAGGACTTTTCATGTGTGTGGGACTGACACTGGGCTGTACTTTTCTGTAGCTTGGGTGCACACAGATGTCAGCCAAAATCATTTCTGCATGAGGAGTAGGTATATCGAAGCAGGTTTATACAATTTTGGTTTTCATCTGTAGCTAGTGGAAGGATCCAAAACCTTTCTTAGAATCATAGAATAGCTTGGGTTGGAAGGGACCTCAAGAATCATCAAGTTCCAACCCCCCTCCCACAGGAAGGGACCCCTTCATCACCACTGGCTCTAATCTGCCTCTGCCTACCTCAAGATTATTAACTGAATTAGCAGTCTGAACTAACTGTCTGGCCACACGTTTGTACTTCAACAAAAAAACAACCAATCCTTCTCATCCTCAAATAAAACAAACAACCCTCCCTCAACCCTCAAAAAAAAACCAAGAGAAAATCAAGCAATAGATTATTCTGTTCTTAAATAGCAAGACAGAAATAGAGTGGGCATGAACTGCAAAACCTCCAGAACAGAATAAAAGATGAGGGAAATTTATAAGAATTTCCATTTTTGATATAGAGAAAAGAATTTTAATAGTTGTCCAGAGTACTTTCCAAAAGTATCACTATTTATTTCAAAGAGCTTTCCTCATTTTTAAAAGCGTAAAACTCAGGAAAAAAAATTGTAATTCTACATGACACATTTTATGTAATTCTTTAAAAAGACAAATTAGAATTGCAGGCAGCTAGAACAGAACTCTCTGAAGAAATGAAGAAATGTATTGTAAAAATTAGTTAGCTAGAGAAGCTTTCAGAGTTAATGAGAGCAAGCATTCAGATTTTGAGTGGAATTAGAACAAATGAGTCTTAACATTAATGTAGGGGATATCCCTTGGATGATTTAATATTTGAGTTGCAGTCTGAAGACACAACTAGCTGATCTCTGTCTTTTTTTTTCCCCACAAAGTTGTACATTTTAAAACGGTGCAAGAGTATTCCAGCATGTCATCTCTTGAAGTATCTGAAAAAGACAGTGGAATACACGCTCTCTTTTTATTCCAGCCTCATCAAAGTGCTTGACTCTCAACCCCACCTTCCATAACTTCATTGCTATCTAAAGGGTCAGTTCCTGCTCTTATCCAAGGGAATTTAACCTCCAAATCCTATGCTGATATTGAAGGAATATACTGGACTAACTCCAAACTTTGCTAACTTAATGAAAATGATATTCTAATTTAAACCAAAACAGTAGAAAACTGTTGTTTAGAAACTAGGATAACCATCCCAGTCAAGGAGGCTGGCAGTCAGAATGCTCAGGGTACCCTCATTTTTAAACCTGCAGTCCACCTATAAACTTTGTAATGGGAGCATAAAGAATTTAGTAACTTTAAAAATCATACCTGTATATGCTTTAAGTGATTAGTTGCAGGTAAAACAGAGTTCAAGCGTAGGCTTTTGTTTTTTCCTTTTCACAGCACAGCGTACTATGAGCAGTTTCAAATCAGAACTGATTAGCACACGCTGAATATAGCTGCTGTACAAATCCCAGACAGTATGTTGCCTTGTATGAAAATTTCCTTATGAAAATGTATCTGGGTAATTTAACACTTGACATAATTTCTTATTCATGGTTAATTCCTTACGGAAACTGATGGTTTTGTACTTTCCTTTTTGCTATCCTCTACATGCCCCAAATTACGATACATGCAGTAAAACTTTCAACTGAAACCTTCCTTGTTAATTTTCTACACAAATTGGTACTTTTTCTATATTTATGTTCCAATCTAATTGTTGGTTAAAAAAGGCAACCAGCTTTCACTGTCCAGGTCAGGTATCCAGTGATCCCTCCTTTGTGTTCATATATTTACTTTTCCTAAAGCGTTGACTTTTGGATAACAGAAAACTTTTTAGATTTGCTGTTTGCAACACTGCAGATTTCCTTTGATTTCACAGAGATGGCCAGCCTCTAAACCTTCTCTCCTCTCACCTGTGGTCACCATAGTGGTCTGCACTAAACTGATGCTTGACCTTACAGCTTACTGAGACTGGCTCTTCGTCAGTTAATGAAAGGGTCACAATCCGTCCTATAAACTGTTGTCATTCTCAGAGAGTACCTCAGAAGACAGACAGCTCCCTAACTCTGGGATGGCAATTTTGAAAAAGCATATGAGAACTCAGGGAAATATATTAGCTCACCATACATGCCAGAACCAGTTGCATCCAAATTATTAACATGAATGATCCCACACAGTGCTACTGTTTGTAGTGTGCTAACAAAACATGCTGGGATCCAGTGTTAATTACCGCTGCTTTTTTGTTCTCACTGCTTTCTTCATTTGGCTGTTTCTGTTAAACTCTGTACTGCTCAGGTATCAACCCTGAAGGAGCTCCCGGCCCTCATGAAATCATTAAATGTTCTGATATGTATTTAAACAACACCTTTGATTTATACTTTAACACTAACTTCTTTGTTATATATTAGAATGATAGATGGCATCAGAGTTTGCAGATGCAATATTTCCTACCATCATATTATTTTTGCATTTCACCCAGTACAGAGATTAAATATATGCTGTAATGTATCTGGCAAGGATGTAAATACCATAGATCAAAATAATTTCAGTGGGTGGATGCTAGGGAATAAGAAAGGAAGAAGGATATATATGACTATTTTCTTGTGTGTGTGAATCTATCCCTGTTGTTTTCCCTTCAATAATTCAAAGTTGATAAAATCAACTTTAATGAGTAGATTGTTTTAGAACCAGTGAAACTGTTTTGGAGCAAGTTCACTATTCAATAAAATGTTTACTGGGCTCTACTTTTGAAGGATCTTACGTTTTTCATGTATACATACAGCAAGAAGAGAATGTGACATATCAGGTAATAAACAGAAATGCCCAACATGTCATCTGCAGTATAGAAACTCCAGAATATAGCTCTGAAGAAGATCTTAAAAAAATCATGCTGTCCATTCTCTTACTGTAGGGCAGATCAACTGTATTTGAACTGTTCCTGACATATGTTTGTCTTACCTGTTCTTTAAAATCTCCCATGATGGAGAGCCCGCAGCTTTTCCAGGTAATTTATTCCTTCACTGCTAGAAAGTCTTTCCTGAAAGACATATTTTGCAGTGTGAGTAAAAGTACTGCCGATACAACTTTACTTACGAAGAAATTATTTACTTGGTGTCTTCTCCAAGGATGTGGGAAATCCATATTCCCTTCTTAGCCAGAGAAGAGTGGGTAATGATTCTTTTGCCACCCATGACAGTGCACTAAGCATTACACCAGCAGATATTATTTTGCTTTTTCTTGTTGCAGTGTTTCCAATTGATGTGGAATAATTCTGTCTTTACTGGGACATAATACTGACATGTGACTCTGTAGCTTCAAGATTAAATTGATTAGCTGTGAAGAGACTTTTCTGTCTTTACTCTGATGAGTATTTAAGTATAGCTTATGTTTTCTTGGGCATACCCAAGCGTGGTGCCCCAACATCAGTGCTGAAGAGCGATAGATTCAAAGCCCTTCTCCCTGATTTTCTCTCATCCCTTCACAGCCATAAATATATTCAAATCTGCATATGGCATAGCAGAAAATAATAAGATACCTACTCCAAATATCTAGTACATAGGGCATTACCACAGGAGCTTTGTGTTCATTCCTCTTACACTTTGTGTTTGCTAGTACAAACGGGATGCAGCATTCAGCTCAAGGATTGGTGGCACGTAGCAGACATAGTGTGTTCTGAGATCACCTAATTGAGGAGGTATGCCAGGAACATGCAGTCTGTGGATGCTGATAGTGCTCAGGCACTGAGCTGATTGATATGCTTCAGACATGCTCCTTTAGGAAACAACCAAATGCCAAGTAGCTACCTTGAGAAGATGGCTATGGAGAGCTGATGCAAAGAAGATAAGGTGTATCTAGAGGTCTGAGGATCTCAACCACTTTTAAGCTGAGTCATTTCAAGTCACGGGAATAAAACACCTGCATTGGCTTAAACCAAGTGAACATTATATTGTCCATGTAGCAGAAGCCAGGAGCAGATGCTCAGGGAGGAGTAAGAAAAGGGCACGCATGTATAATGGGTGCTTTAGCCATTTTGCAAATCGAATCTTAATTTGTTTGCACTAGAAGCACAGAAAGCATTCAGTGCTGGGAAACTCAGCATTACCTTATTTTATAAACATTCAGCACAGTATTCACCGCAGCTAGCATGCTGATTGGGGATGTGCCCAATCTGCTGCTGGAAATCATGAAGACAGGGTTTGTTTGCAGTTTAATTGCTGCCAAAGAGCTTCATTACTTCATTGTACCAGTGCTGTAAGACCAGCATTCACAGCTTGAGAGTGTGTTCTTGAAATTAGGGCTCTTAAACTGTCCCCATTGGTGAGAGGACTGATTTATTTTCTCCCCTAGGAAATGTGAGATAGTGATTCAGCTGGATATGGTTTAAGCTGAGGTCTCCACTTATCAGAAGAGTGCTTTCACTCTACTCACTTACAGACAAGGCTGGGGAAAGGTGCTTGCTTCTGCTGTCAAGGCTTTACAACTGTGCAGCTGAGATCAGCTGGTTCCTGGTGTCTGAGAGTGGGTATACAGGGCTGAGCTTGGCTCATCTGCTTAGCACATGGTCACCTGCCCTGGAAAAAGGCTTCTTCCCTCTCAGGACACTGCATGGCATTGAACAGTCACTAGGTAAAGGATACCTCTACCTTAAAAAATGTGTAGATAGATGCAATTAAAACTGTGAGATGCTCAGAAAATGCAATAATGGAGAACATAAAAGTACCTAGATGGAGGTATCCATCTGGTAAAACAAAAATTGAATTGCTCTGTGACAATAGTAACAGTGCTTGAAGCTACAAGCTTGTGGCTCATTAAAAGACGTAAATTTAGCCTTGTTTTAACCTCTGCTCTTGATAGCTTGATGTCCAGTGCTACTTATTTCTGGTCAGCAGTGTTTTGACCTTTATTCTGGAGGAAAATGAAGGTGAAGGAAAAGAACAGTTGGCTGTCAGTCTCACGTATAAATCTGGTAGGTGAAGGTCTGCTTGTCCCTGTACCATGGCGTGGAAAGACTGTGTACTTACAGGGCATATGGTGCAGATACTTTCAGCATATTGAACGAGAATCATTTGCAATTACTCTGCAAGTTTGGTCATTGCACACTGATTTCACATGCACGATCTACCTTCAGCTCAGTGTGATATCATTGCTTCAAGACAGTCTCCACAGATTCCAGCTCCCCATTTAATTCGTCTTGTTCCATGCATTTCTTATGTTTCAAAGCCCATTTTGCAAAGACAGCCAAATGCAGCATGCAAAATGAATCCTCCTATTCCTGCTTGCTTTCAGGAATGCCTGCTATGCTTGTACTCAGCTTTTATAAACATCGTAATTACTTATCTGTCCTTTAAGTCAGCTCGTTAAAAGTTCCAGTAGTAAAACCCTTATTTAAAAATCTTCTGCACGGTACAATTATCAAATTGTTAATCTGTTTCACACTAGCAGCTTGTCTAAAAGACTTGAAGGTGCAAGACTCCTCTATATGTGCATATTAAAAATCAGTCTTTTGGGATTTTGGTTTGTTTTCTTTCTTTGTTAACTGGGTACAACTTAATTTCTGTGGCTTGGTTTACTCCCAAGAGCCAAATCTGATTCCATTTAAGTGATACTCAATACAGAAGAGTCATTAGGTATGATCAACCATAATGTTTCATTAAAAGGGTTCAAAACATTCAATTTTATGTGAGTTGCTTCACTAGATTTAGTTCCTACAGTGCACATTTATCTGATCAAATGTAATTTATTTCTGTGGGTTGATTTTGTACCAGAGCCAATTCTGTTTGGCACTGAGTTCTCCTTCAAGAAGACAGCAGTCTTTTTATAGGGTATGGTAGTGATGACATCTTGGCTCATGCATTGCTGCTTTATGTCCCTTTTGCACCCAAGAATGTGTAACACCCTTACCTAGATAATTGTTAAAACAATGCTGGACCTTGACTTCATGGGGATATTTTCAGAAAATAATTTGGCAATTTTATTTTCTTTGTATTAATAGGAAGGTATGCTTCATTTGTAGAGATTATTTTATACACTTGCCTTTTTAAGTGGTTTTATAATGTTTAGAAATGGGTAAATGCAAAGTCATTGTGTTATTAAAATGTTATTTATAAGTAGCTGCAGTTAAATGTCTTACCCACACTGGGTATCCATGCTGAGTCTCTATTTATAAATTTGTTATTTGTTCTGTAGCTTGTCAATAACATGAGTGCCAGCGCGTCTGTTAAATGTCATCTTAGGCTTGCTTCTCAGTGTGTTCTAATGTGGTCAGCTAATGTTTTCATTTCAAACCAAGAAGTTATATGGCTACAGAACAATGTCATCCTGTGGACAGAAATGCTCCAGAGCATGGGATTCTCTCTTCTCTATCTCAAATTGCTACAGAAGGAGAGTTTTTAGGTGAGGGCCTGATCCTGAGAGTATAGCTACATGCATATGAGGTATTGGAACAAGCTGCCCAATGAGGTGGTGGAGTCACGTCCCTGGAAGTGTTCAAGAATTGTGGAAATGTGGCATTGAAAGACATGGTATAGTGGGTATGGTGGGGAATGGGTTGATGGTTGGACTAGATGATCTTAGTGGTCTTTCCAAACATAATGATTTAATGATTCTATTATTCTTTTTTTGCTGGTTTATCAATGATGGGCAGCTCAGCACCACCATGCTGTTCTCTCACTGCCACTCCTTAACAGGACAGGGGAAGAAAATATGATGAAGAAAAGGCTCATGGATTGCGATCTGCATGAAGAAATCACTCAGCAATTACTGTCACAGGAAAAACAGACTCAACTTAAGGGAGATTAATGTAATATATTGCCAAGCACTAACAGATTAGAGCAGTGAGAACTAAGAGCAGACTACAGACACTTTCCCCCCACATCCACACTCTTCTACCTCCCTGCTCTGACATAAAACAGCCTCTGGGCTCTGCTCACAGAGGGCACCCCTGCAGCCCTCCACTACCAAAACGATGCATGTAAGCCCAACATAGAATGTTGTGCCATTCTCTAAAGAGACACTTTCTGTCCCCTGTTTGTCTTCAAGACAGTCATCCTTCTGCTTTTGCTATCAGCTTGAGCCTGAAAAGTTAGATGTGATCACAAACAAAGCCTTTCTTTTGTTGCCCTTGCTCATTATTTTAACAGCACTGAAACATTAATGTGCCTTGCACGAGATTTTAGAGGACTCAGTGGTCTGACAGGTCCTTTATGACAGGGAAGTTTTACTTGGTCTGACAATTGTTTCCTACTGGAGTTAGTGGGAGGGAGAGCAGAACTGGGATCTTGGCATTAAGCACACTAATCTAGATGAGCAGTGGCAAAAGAGCCACATCCACCATATCATGTTTGTTTATTGTTTTCTCACATGTATATAACATTCCTATCAAACAACCTCTAGATAGTATTCTGATCTGGGATTTGTTATTACATCTGCAAAGGGTTGGGATCAGGCCAGAACAGCTGCTAGGGACTAGAAACAACAATTTTCCCCAATGAAAATGTGACTCAATATTAAGCACTTTTAATTAAGCATTGAGTCTCCATTGTGATAAGCTTTGAGGTCAGGCTGTTGAGTAAATTCCACTTTGGGTATCAAGGTAAAAAATGGTAGATCTAGTAGTCTATATATGAAAATATACTCCAGTAAAAAGCACTCATAATTTTGCCATATTATATCTTCTTTTCCAAGATGGATTATGTTGTAACAAGGCCTGTTGTTGTACTAGAGTAATATTCTGAAAAAATTACTTACTTAAAGATATTGGAATATCCCAGCAGGCTTCTACCACAAGCTAGCAGCTCCTCCAAAGTATATGTGATATAATTCAATGTTTTTAGTAAGATTCTGAGAAGTTATGTTTTTACCACCTGCAGAAACAAATACATCAACTCTTAAAAATACAGCTCTTTGCCCTGTAAAATTGCAAGAGTTCTGTAAAATTGATATTCAGGGATGACTCTACACTAGTTAAGTTTCGCTTGAAAAATATTTCAGAGCAATTTGTCTTACTTACACGTTTATTAATTCTGATCATACACCAATCTGAGCAACTAAGCAAGAGAATTCACTGCCCTCCATGTGCAAAGGACATGGGTCTCTATAGAGGAGTTTAAGAGACCATTATATATTTCTGCTGTCAACCAATACTTCTTTATTAAAATGTTTCTTCAATAATTCCCAAGAATAAAGAAAGATATTACCCCAAGACTTCTGGATCATATAAAGATCACCCTGAGAGTGATTTCTTGGATAGGTGCATATATCTCTGCTTGGTAAGGTAAATATATGTGTAAGAGAAAATATCCTTCCTGCTTTGTTTAGGTTTTTATAAACTGGGACAGGTACTTGCAGGTTTTCACAAACAATAAATACAATCCCAAAGGCAGCAAACCGGGAAATGAAAGCAAAACTGTCAACTCTAAAATTTCATTTTTTTCTTCATATTTTATGTGCATAATACAGTTACAAGTGACATGACTAAGAACCACAAGACTCTGCATTTTCAGCTTGTCCGTTTTATTCATTTGACTGTTTAACTCTCAAGCTGTTACAGGCTATGGTGAAAACTGCCCCCAGTTTAGAGGACAGAAAGAAGAGGCTGCTGTTTATTTTCTATCATAGGATTTAGGTGGATCACGAATAAAGCTTTTGTCTAGATCTTTGTGTTCTGAGAAGACATGGGTTTCACTCTTATCCATTCTCCTCCTTCCTAAAAAGAGCCTTTAGGATCATTTTTCTTTCCCCTGTCCAGTCTATTTACCCGGACAAACAGCCTTGTATGGAGATCACTTCCTCGGCTTATTTCTGTAACCGTATTTTTCTTGCTGTTGGAAGCCTTTGTTAACTTTCACATTTCCATATAAAAAACACTCTATTTTTCTTACTTCAAGGGCATGCCATTGCCTTTCTCCACTCTGCATGTCTTGTATCTTTTTCTGAGATTTACCTCCACTCGTTCTCCTCAGCTTGTCCTGACATTTTCAGTGAGGAACTTTCCTGGAACATCCTGGAACTTTTATGAAACTGAGGAATATCTCCCCAGCACAGGAACTCTTCAGAAGGAGCTGCGAGACTGTAAATTTCATCATTAATACTGTTCTTATCCCAGAGGATAAGTGGTTGCTGCCATAACAATCATGGCTTTTTTGACATTCTCCTTCCGTTCATCAGAAGGAGAATGTTTGCATGTGCTTCTTCAACTTCTGTCATCTTGTAGTGAAATGCATAGTTCGGTGGCTGTATACTAGCATAAAGGAGAAGTAACCTGTGGCTAGAATATCTGCAGCCTCACCTATGTGTGAGGTGCTGATTCCCAGACCCCAGAAAACTGGTTTTACAGTTGAGTTCTGAATCTGAATTTTTAATATCCTTTTAAACATGGGATGTTGGAAGAATATCAGGTTCAATGAAACTCATTCTTTCATCAACCTGCATAGATCTGTACAGCTATGATGAAAAAAAAAAAAGGATGAACACCCTAATGGTTCTGCGTGAATGATTTCAGCAGTCCAGCCTCTGCTTGGCTGATCATATCTTCCTGCTTTTTGGTCAGTTCAGTCTTTATACTGTATCATAGAATCGCAGAATCTTTTGAGTTGGAAGGGACCTTTAAAGGTCATCTGATCCAACTCCCCTTCAATGAACACGGACACCTACAGCTTGATCAGGGTGCTCAGAGCCCCATCCAGCCTGGGCTTGAGTGCCTCCAAGGATGGGGAATCCACCACTTCAACCAAAGATATTTAGAACCCTGCTAGTGTTCAGTCCATTGTTGCAGCTGCATAAAGTTCCTTTGCTGAAAGGAAAAATCAAAGTTTTGAAGGTTTTCCAGGCTCTCCAAGCTCTCCAAGCTCTCCAGTTCTTTTCACAAGCATGGAGGAGACTACGTGAATTTCTGAAACACTGTGCCGAGTCACTGTATTTCTGTTTTTTGCTTGTAGCTCAGCACTTTCAGGTAGTCATCTGCCTTAAAACTTTCTGAAAGTGACAACAGCTGTATGGGCTAAAAAAGATTAAGTCAGGAGCCACACATGTAGTGGATCCAAAATCCCTTTTCTTGGAAAAGGCTTTTGAAAGTCTGTGGAAACAGCAAAGGCAACCATTAATTGTTACTGTTTTGATGAGCTACTAAAATAAGTTTGCTCTCTGTGTTTTGGAATTTGCTAATTCCAAAGAGAAGGACTGAAAGGATCTGCTGAATGATTTCAGGTCATCCCTTACATCAGACTGGTGTCTTCTCACAAGTTTTGTGGTGTCGTGGTACTTTGTAGAAAAACAGAGGTAACAAAACAGCTCTGTCTCTTCCTAAGGAGTAGGAAGATTTGTGAAAGACATATGCCTCCACTTATGTAATCAGTATTCTTTTTTTTTTTTTTTTTTTTTTTTGAGATATCCTGTACTTTTTTGACAGCAAATGCTCCTGGGGCACCCAGTTGTATATTTGCTAGGTCAGCAGAGAACTTGTAACTAGCTCTTTCAGTATGAAGGATGCTGAGTGTGCTGTTGCTTGTAACAGCCAATTTTCTGCAGTTACATTTGTATTTCTTAATGCTGTTTCTTAACTCAGTATCTCTTTATTCCTTAGTTGGCTTCCTTGCTTTTGTTCCCACTTAGGTAATGTGCCTGACACACATATCTGTGCTCACAGTGAACATTTCTGTTACTTTTGAGAATTAAAATTCATATATTGCTCTTCGCTCTCAGTTTATGGTGACCCTTGGACCAGGATCAAAAGCTCCTTGTATTGATGGTCTGTTCTATGACAGCCATCACAGAGAGGGGAGGGCTCATCTGACACTGTTGCTCAATGCTGAGCAGAAAAGAGGGCTGCAGCTTACTGTTCAAACTGTAGTGAACTTGGAAAAGCAAGAGACTTCAAGCCCAGCTTAACGGTGTTTTGTTGCAGCCCAGCCGAACAGTGGTGAAGACTTGCATTGTCTTTATGAATTATGACCAGATTGCTGGTCACAAATATATGAAGGAAAGTTCCTAGTTCACCACTTCCAGGAAAACAGGCAGTGTGACGTTTCCAAACTGTGGAATGACATCACTGATTGCAGCTATTTGTCTTAATTGTAGAAAATGTGGTTTCACCAGTAGCTTTGAAGAGTGCCATATTAGAATTGACTGTGGCTTGTAGGAGCACCTCTTGTGAACCCTGTTTTATTAAGTACTGCACAAGCAGCTATCCAGAAGATGGCTTTGCCTAACTTCAGCTTTGGTTACGAGCTAGTGAAATGCAAAGCTGGCCTTCTGCTAATAACACAATAGGTTACAAAGAATGGCATGCATATGCAAAGAATAGCAGACGGAGCTGTGTGCTGTTGGCATTAACAACCAGCAGAGTTTCTCCAAGCTTTAGAATACAACCAGAGTTGGAATTGGAGCCCCTGCTAATGAGAACTGGGGTTGCAGAGGTGCGGTTCCTGCTATTATCTCTGTGTTCCTTCAGAAGGGCCTCATACTGCTTCCCTGCATGATTCCTACTATTTTCTTCTCTCAAAAAAAGGTGTTTTTGTTCCTCACAATTTAACTAGAATATAAAGATGACTGAGGATACTTCAAGCAAACATTCATCAACACCGAACATATTTTCAAACAAGCTTTTCATCCAGCATTCCTCTAACCCATATGTACACCTACACCTGAGTCAGTCAACTTGATGGCACACACAGCCCAGCAAGGAAGAGAAGGACACGTCTAGGCTGCCTAGACACATTTCAAATGCATGAAACCACAGACAGCTTTAGTGTGAAGTGTTGCAGAGTCAGATATGGTCCTAAAGGGACTGAATTTGTTGTGTCATCTAGGCTCCCCTTCTACTAGTGTTATCTGGACCTTGGTGTCAGTGTGCTGTGACAAAGGCACTGTTTCTCAGTTAAAGAAAAAAAATTAGCTTTTGCTGGCAACTGTGGAGAGTTTCTTGTCCCTGTAGGATCTCAAGGGAGACATGCATGAACAATATGGACGATATATGGTGGTACATATAGCAGGAGCGTTAAATGGACTAGGAGACTTCCCCCTTATCACCCTTGGCACTGCCTGCTATGTGAGGTATTTGCTCCTCTTCTCCTGATGCAGTTCCCAGTGATGTTTATTTAGTGCAGTTACAGCTGCCCTTACATATCTACATATCTACAGCCACAAACTCACAGAAGCTGAAAACCCTGCACGGTTTATAACTTTGTAATAACCTTTGTCAGTGGCTAGCATTAATAATTCTTGGAGTCCTCATATGGAAGCACAGGTTTATGCCATCTCTTCACTAGACAGTGACAGATCCTTATCCTTATTTAACTTGTGACCGTGGTCACAAAACAAATTTTTAGGCACATCCATAGAGACCCAGCATTCTGCAAAGCATCTAGGGAATATTTGTTTTCCCTTTCACTTTACATTGTCTTCTGTTTATCATCATTTATGGAGCATGATGACGTATTCTGCAGTTTAATGACCTGAGTCATTCCACTTAACTTACTTTTTAAGTCCTTTTCCATTTTTATATATCTATGTGCAAAGCATTTTGGAATGCTCTGTAGGAGACGTGCTGAATGAAGAGAAATGCCACTGCGTTTTGCCGAAGGTTTTGTTTAGCTGCAGTATGTATTTTTGCATGTCAGCATGAGTATATATGATTGTGCAGCTCAGCAGAGCCATGACTTGGCAAGGCAGCCTGCCAGCATAAAGACAGTCACTGCTTACTTCCCCTCCCTATGGCTCTGGCCAAAACAAATACTCTTTATACTAAGGTTTAGGATGCTTCCAGCAAAACTGTCAAGAAGGAAAAGTCATTACAGTATTCTCCAGGGTTTTGGTTTTGTGGTTATTTCTTCCCCCTTGTCTTTAATACTGACTTTATATCCTTGCATTAGTGTAAAATACCTTTAGTCTTCCTAAGTATCACTTTGTGACATATCAGTCCTGCTCTCATAAAGGAGGCTAGTTTTATTACTGCTATTGAGTAGACTGACTTAAATTTCTGGCAAGAAAAAAAAAAAAAACATGGAAAGATTTTCAGTTAATCTCAAGTGAAATGTGAGTAGTGTTCTCCTCTGTGGTTTCTCTGGATGTGTGTATAAGTACAAAGAAACTGTGTGGGCCAGTGTTGGAGAGTGGAGACTGGTTTCTATTCTTGCATCTGCTGTGGACCTGCAGTGCATAATGAGATAAATCAGAACTCAGTCACATTATCTGAGTGACTCTCTGTTTAAATGTATTTCCTACAAGTTTATCAAGGTTATCAGCTTTATTGAGTGTTCCTCTTTTTTTGAGGTTGTTCTAACTGTACTGTACATACATATATATATGTATATACATATACATACACACGTAGGTCGCTTCAAATATAATGCCTCCTATTAATTTACATAGAAATTTCAACAGATACAAAGAGCACGATAACACTATTTGACAGAGAAAATCCTCACCTACGAATTTTTTTTTTCAGGAGTCACCACCACTGTCTGTGCTTTTTTTGCCAGCAATGAACAAGAGCCTGCATACCGCGCTTGTAAAAATTGGCACCAGCGGAGGTGACCCGCTGTTGCTGTTGTCACTGCTGAAATGCACCACCTCACTGTGCTCACATCCACTATTTGGTCTCCATAAACCTTCAGCAAGCATTGATGAATGTCAGTGGGTGTCATTTTTCTGCAAGGAGGAATTTAATCACTCACCTTTGCTTCATACACACTTCCATGTAAGATGCTATTTTGTCAGATTGCCCCTCTGCGGCCATCTGTCACAGGGCAACAAAATGTAACAGAATCTTGGTGGGAAGGTTCAACCTCTACTGCCATCCCACCAACATCCGCCTCTGACATTGTGAGCCAACATAATAAAATAGGAGGCATTACTTTCGGAGCTGCCCTCATATATTGTTTTTACTCTAACATAATATGTACACTTTTTATAAGGAGGAATAGTATGTTCTAGTTAAAAAAGCCTCCTCAAACCAAAAAGAGAGAAGCTGTCTGTCATAGCAAAAATACTGTGCTGAAGCTTGCCCTAAAAAGTGTGCAGTAATGTGTATATACACTCTTGCTTCTCCTGAGAACTCAGAGGGAGACAGTCATCCGAAGACAATTGCCACAGCTCTCTTGGCTGAAGTAAAGGCTATCAGAGTTGTTAGCACTAAATGAAGAGCTTCCCCCAAAGGCTAAGGCTATCCACAAGAGCACTAGCACTAGTTGTCTCCATCGATTATTTTAAATTTATAAATACCCCATTATCTCTAATCTGAAGTCACCCCTGCCAGCTGTACAGAACAATGATTGCCAATCAGTTCCTCATCTTGCAGTATCACAGAACTGGAGTGATTGGAAGGGACCTCTGGAGATGAGTTTGTCCAATCTCAGTGCTAAAGCAGGCTCCCTAGAGTAGGTTAAACAGGGAAGTGTCCAGGCCAATTTTGTCTGTCTCCAGAGGAGACTCCACAATCTCTCTGGACAACCTGTTCCAGTCACCTGCAAAGTAAAGTTCTTTATGTTCGCATGGGACTTCCAGTGTTCCAGTTTGTGCCCACTGCCCCTTGTTCTGCTTCTGAAAAGAGCCTGGCCACATCCACTTGGCTCCCATCTTTTTTGACTCCTATCTTTTCCATATTTGTAAACATTTATAAAATCCCCCCTCAGTCTTCTCCAGGCTGAAAAGTCCCAAGTCTCTTAGTTTTTCCTCATACAGGAGATGCTTCAGGCCCCTAATAATCCCTGTCATCCTTTACTGGAGTCTTTCCAGCAGTCCCCTGTCTTTCTTGAAACGAGAAGGCCAGAATTGGACACAGTACCCCAGATTTGGCCTCACAAGGGCAGAGTAGAGGGGGAGGATCACCTCCCTTGACCTGCTGGCCACGCTCTTTTTAATGCACCCCAGGATGCCATTGGCCTTCTTGGTCACAAAAGCACATTGCTGGCTCACGGTCAACCTGCTGTCCACCAGGACACCCAGGTCTTTCTCCACAGGGCTCCTTTCCAGCAGGTCAGCCCCTAACCTGTACTGATGTTTATTCCTCCCAAGGTGCAAGACTGTATTCTTGCTCTTGTTAAAACTCATCACGTTCCTCCCTCCCCAGCTCTCCAAACTATCCAGGTCTTGTTGAATGGCAGCACAGCCTTCTGGTGTGTTAGCAACTCCTCCCAGCTTTGTATCATCAGCAAACTTGCTGGAGGTGCATTCTACCCCTTCATCCAGATCATTGGTAAAGATGTTGAATGAGACTGATTTCAGTACCAACCCCTGGGGAATACTACTAACTACAGGCCTCCAGCACTGCACCGCCGATCACAACCCTCTGAGCTCTGTCAGGCAGCCAGTTCTCAATCCACTTCACTGTCCGCTCTTCTATCCCACACCTAAGCTTACCCACAAGGATATTATGGGAGACAGTATCAAAAACCTTGCTGAAATCATGGTAGACAACACCTACTGCTCTCCCCTCATCTACCCAGCTGGTCATGACACCACAGAAGGCTGCCAGTTTGGTTACGAATGATTTCCCCTTGGTGAATCCATGTTATCTACTGATAACGTTTTTTTCTTCTGCTTTGTATTAACTGAGTCTCTCTCATTATGGTTGTTACAGGGAACCAGCTAGAAATGCAAATCAGCAGTTACGTAATTGCAATTTAATTGAAATGGGTCCATTTGAGGGGGTACAGAGCTGGGAAAGTAAATGGGCAATCACAGTCTCTGCTACACTGCACTGCTAACTGGAGGTGGGTAGGAGAAAAGCCACCTTAAACCTCGCTGTTCCTCCTGTCATTATATCATTTGCTTGCCTTGATTTGTAGAAAGATCTTGGTCATATCTGTAGAGGCCCCAGGAGTACTGGAATTAAGTTCTGCTCCTGCTTAAAAGCAAAGCCTGGGTCATCACATACCACACCAGTGTGTATGAAATGTAGAAACTGCTCTACAGTATCATCCTGGCCTGGAGAGCACTGCAGTGATTCACTAACCTACTTTGAACTTCTGCAGCTACATTCCCTGTTACTGCTGCCTAAAATCTACAGGCTCTGCACATTTCTGAACAGGCTAGCCCTCATTTAATTTACTTCTGGTTTTCAGCAGAAGATGCACCAGCTTGGTGCGTTACTATGCTGGCCACCTGCTAAGGTCTCGACTCCAAGCAATGTGACTAGTGTTCCAAAGGGGATTACTGAAGTAGTGGGATCATTGTGTGAACAGAATGGCCATACATATCTTTGGGATTTCATGCAGACCCTGCACTGAGCACTGCATTTGGTAGTGAAATTCCCATGCTGTGCAGTGACATCCGAACATCTTTGGAGGGAAAGTATATTGGCTTCTAGAAGACTGAAATGTGAAAAGAACAATTAAAAAACTGTTGTATAATCAGAGCAACCAAAGCAGTTGTGTGGGTTTTTTTGTTGTTGCATCAGCTGCACTGATGCAATGCAAAATGACACAAGAGAATAAATGTATCAAGTTGTTATGGCAACTGAAAGATGTAGGTTGGAATTTATGTATCCAGAACTTTACTTCTATGTAAATAAAATAAACATTATTCTTGCTAATTAAAATAATGCAAACATTATTTAGTTTAAAATCACTTGTCATGTTTTCCCTTGCAATTAATGACTTTATGTTTTCTGCTTGCAAGATTTTGCATTTACTTCCAGCTGTGGTCCGCTTGAATTTTCAATGCAAGGTTGTGATTTTGCTAATAGGTGTTTAAATGCAGAGACTCTAGTGGAGCAAATGAGTAAGATTTATGCAGATGGGCACAACTGGAATCAAACCATGCACTTTAACATGTTATTCTTACTGCAGCTGACCTCACTGCTCAAGGGGCTTTTGGCAGGTGTCATCACTTCACACTTGAAGGGACATCCCAGCTCTGTCCTTCCCCTAGCCTGACACAGTGCACATGGAGCTCACACCAGAGCCCATTTCTGCTTATAACATACCCACTTTAGCTGTACATTTTGCTTCCAAGATGTTGCATGATAGCCAATTCTAAGTGAGTATTCATTAATTATGTTCAGCCTTTTAATTTTTCTAGTCCTTTTCTTCAAGCCTTCAAGGGAATTCAGTAATAGCTTCTGTTTTATTTGAAAGAAATAGATCCCAAATTACTCTTCATGTTTCATATTCTTTATGCCGAGCAAAGCACAGAGCAATGGCTTAGACATAAGACATGAGAAGAGTGAGACTCAGGATCTGACTGAATCCCACTGAGCTGAAAGAGATGCATTTTCATCTGCATTCCTTCTCATTGTCGGAGGAGTCTGAATTTGCCCCACAGCATTTGGTAACATTGCTGCAGAGAATCCTTTGGAAAACAGTCTATCAGAATAAGAACTCAGCCATACATAAACTAATTGTCTCCATTCCTTGTGTGAATTGGTGACTGGCACAGTGCTACAGCAAGGGAAGGTGACTGCTGGAAAGCTGTAAGAGATTAGTCCAGTCTCATGCTTTAACTAGCATTCTGAATGCAACTGGGTAATTACGTGATGTGGATGATCAGGGAGGTAGGGTTTGAGGTTAGGTTTTGTATTAACACGGCCACATTAATTACAGAGTATTTAGTAGATTGAGTGACATCTTTTAGAGCATTGGGCAAATCGGTACTAAGTATGAATAAATTTACAGCTCACTATTGACATTCGGACATCCAGAGAAACTCTGAGAGCACAGCTACTTGCAGGAGGATGGGGCAGCATGAAGTGAAGCTGTTGTAGCAGGTCCAGATAGGGCCACAAAGATAATCAGAGGGCTGGAGAACCTCTCCTATGAAGAAAGGTTGAGGCAGTTGGGCTTGTTGGAGAAGAGAAGTATCCAGGGAAACCTCACTGCCATGTTCCAGTATCGAAACGGAGTATATAACCTGAGGGAGAGCGACTTTTCACATGGTCACATAGTGAAAGGACAAGATTGAGTGGTTTTAAACTGAAATAAAGGAGATGTAGATTAGATGTCAGGGAGGAATTCTTTGCTCAGAGGGCGCAAAGGCCCTGGCACTGCTGCCCAGAGAAGCTGTGGGTGCCCCATCCCTGGAGGTGCTCAAGGTCAGGTTGGATGTGGCCCTGGGCAGCTGAGCTGGTGGGAGCATGGCAGGGGGTTGGAACTGGATGGTATTTAAGGTCTCTTACAATCCAAACTATTCTATTTGTCTATGATTCTGTGATTTTATGATTCTCTGAAGTTAGGGCCTGACCCTTCTGGAAAAGACACCAGTGGCCCCGTAGTTGTTCCTGAGCTCTGACACCCTTTAAGTCTGTCATAAAATCTTCTGAAAGGTTGAGTTCATTCTCATGGAAATAGAATTGTAAAAATACTAGAGTAAAATCAATATTATTGTGAGTTTTATACTTGCTTCTGAATTCAGTAATTTTTTAATTAAAAATTTTAAACACTTGTTATGCAATTAGTATGGTAGAATTGGTGCCCAAGTGCATGTTTTCCTTTTTTTTTTCCATTCACATTTCCTGGTCATACTGGGAGGATGGTGCAGAAGGGACTGCAGGGAAATTCTTACAGAAGTTGGCCCATGAGACCCAGTAGCAACGCGCAATGGCACCTTGACCTGGGATAGCTGTAAGGTCTGAGCTGCAGCAGTGTGGTCCGGAGCAAACCTCAACATCTTCAAACTGTGAACCAGAAACCTTACCATGGAAACAGACCTTTGCAAAAGCATGAAAACCACACTTTTGCAATTGTCTTCAGAAATGTTTGATTAGGCACCATCTTTTCTAAAGGGTTTTGTGGGCAATAAGAGAGTTCTGCTGTATTATTTCTGGACTGAAATGTAGGCCTAGCAAATGAAACTGCTTGGCTTCAGCAGGATTACATTCCTGATTTTAATTTCTAGCATAGCCTGCTCTGGGATTGTCTGAGTTTTCAGTCATCTGTGATACTAGTAAAAGTTAATCCCTGCCAAAAGATTGCCAAATGACACTTCTTCCTATAATAAGGACTATAAGAGGCATAGAAATAGAACTAGCAGGTACAGAAGAAAGAAAGCAAATCTTATGGTTTCTATGGACTTTTCCTCCTTACGGCATTGCAGGAAAAGCTCTTCAGGTCCTCAGTGAGGCTTTGTTTCCCACAAACTGTTCAAGCAGGTTTTTTTGAGGACTGCCAGCAGCAAGAACCAAAAGCAAGTGGCTCTCAATACATTTAGGAGAGCTGTCAGCTCTGCCTAGGTACAGCAAAAAGGTGCAGTCTTTGGTGGATGGGTCACAGAAGGTGTTCCTCCTGTTATTGGCACATTGCAAAGGATGAACCTGACCTGCATTCAGTTTCAGTTCACACACGACTCGAGTAGAGCACAAGTTGGCTACAACCTGGCATGGAGGCAGGCTCTGTTCTTTGCTGCTGTCAGTGCCCTGCTGTGCAGCTCAGTTCAGCTCAGGTTGCTTCCTACTCCAGTAAGCTGCTAAATGAATTAGTTTACATTGGTGTCCCGTAAAATCAATAACTCCAGCATATGTTACGGTGTATTTTAATTTCCCTCTGCAGCTTTTGAGATGTTGTAATGATTTGTTTTAAAATGCTTACTTTCATAAAAGTTAATTAAATAAAAGCAGTATCTCTCAGTGCTCCATATTTCTGTGAGCGTTTGATTATCAAGATGATAGATTTCTTGACAGATATTGGCATCCACAAGTTAACAGATCCTTGGTTTTTTTACACTCTCTCTTAATATAAATCATTTGAAGCAAGCTGGGAATTTATCTATAAGCTCTTATGGAGCTGGAGCAGAGCTACCAATTCTTGATACAAGGTGCCAAAATCAGTCTCAGACCAGCTTCTGATGTGAATTTCCCTCCCTAAACAGACACAGGAGAGCATTCCCTGAACTGGCGGCTGTAGGAGAAGCTGTCTTGAGTCCCTGAACCCTAAGGCAGCTGCAGATATATTTTAGGCTTGTGGGCTGCAGCTCCCACCAAAGCTCCAGTCACTTTGCAAAGCGGATCAGCCTTTCCAGCCACAAATTGGGGCATGTGTCCTAGGGAAAAACCAGAACATACAGGAGTGCGTGTAAACAAATTCAAAGCTGTCACAGCAACATCCAAGAGGATGGAACAACCGAATATTGTTTGCATGTGTGTTTCTTATTTTTTTATTAATCAAAGCATTTCCAAAACTGTGCCTTGTTCCTAGGCATAAACATGTGGTAACTACTGTGGAAGGTTACACATCGATATATAAGGCATAAAAGCTGGATCCATGTAATAGACCAGAGAATTCCTCCATTCCTTCAGACCTTGGCTGCTATAGGAAGAACTCCTGTAGGAAGCCTTGGAAACCTCATGTACCATAAGTGCCTGCGAGGACAGGTGTTCCTTCTGGCTGGTTGCTGGCTCAGACATGAACTGGAATAGGCTGCCTGCTGAAAGTGGAACCAGTGACAAGACTTTCATAATGCATAACTGCACTCTGGCAAAAAAAAAAAAAAAATCATCATCATCAAGGGTTTGTTGACTGTTGACTACGACAATTGTACCAGACTTGATAAGCTACAGGAAAGATGTCATATAAACACAGAAAAGCTTAGCTGAGCACTGTTAAAATTAGAGAGAATTAAAAAGGTAGCTAATGTGATTACTGTTTTATTAATAAACGTTTAAATAATGCTGTAAGTTTGCACAATGAGAAAGACATTGCCCTGAAGAGATTTCAGTCTAAATAGTCCATGTTAATTACAATCTGAATAGATTAGCATTAATTATAAACAAAATTGGAAGATTGTTTTTGGTGTGATCTGCAATTCTCATCATTACTGGCCATGTGAGCTAAGTTACCAGATCAAGTTTTAATCTGTTTTTGTGACATTTACTTGTAAAATCTCTTTTTCTGACAAACTTGGAGACAATAATAGTTTCTTTTGTGATATTTTCCAAATACCAGCCTTCTAGATACATGTTTCTGATAAAATATAGACTTTTGCCAGTAGTTTTAACTCAAGCTTGAAGTCATTATTTCCACAAGAAATCTTCCTACAAGACGGTACGAGCATGGGGCGTTTGCTGCACTGCCTTTGTACTGTGTCACCCCAGGGCAGCCAGTTCTGCTTCTCATGGTGATCTCCACGGTTCAGGAATAATGAGGTGTTGCTAAAATTCTTGTTCTGCATGGTTAGGCAACTTTTGGATATACTGTGTTCAAATACATTTAGAGAGCGTATGCTTCTTGGTTAGTCCCTAAAGGGAGGAGCAGATGTACGTCAAGAACAGAGAGAGACTCAAATCCAAGTGCACTAGTTTTTGATAAAACTTTTACAAGACACATCAAGCATCCTTTTTGCCTTTGCGTTGTACAGCCTTGTTTATTTCAAAGCACAAAGCAAAATGGCTATTGGTTTTCATACGGATTGTTATGGATTGCGTACTTGGTTCAAGTTTGTGAACCATATATTATTTTGCTAATGTGTATTGAACTTTAAAACACTGGAACAGAGAGATGTTCCAGATTTATTACTCTTACTCTTACTGGAGCTATTTGTATCCTCCTAATGTCCTTGGTTTATTGTTCTCCAGAATTAATCCATGATTCCAAGGAAAACAATTGAAACATTTCATAGCACTTTATGACATTGTTTAATGCTCTTTCAAAATACTGCTTTCAGCTAATGATGATAAATTTGAGGGGAAAAAAAATAAAATATAAACAAACTAAAGTTGTTCCTTATCCAGTTTTGCAGCTGCACCCATTTGGTAAATACTATTATACAGTCTATAGTTTCTGCTGGAAAATGTCAAGAAGTTGAGAAGTTGCAGAAGTTTAGCTCCTTTAAGGATCAGCGTCTGATGATTAGAGGAAATAGATAACACGTTGATTTGCATAGCTTATATTGTTAACACTTAGGTCAGATATTCAAAGAAGGCAAAGATGAAATGAAAAATTGTTATGCCTCCTTTTTTTCTCCTTGTAAAACCAATTCTTCCATTCTGAAAGAAACATGTAAGGAGTTGCTGGGTTTTCTGTAGGCTGTGAGGCAAGCTGCAATGTTCAGAGCTGCTGGGTTCAGGTCCTTGTTCTCTCTTGAATAACTTTGGCCAGGTTGTCGGGCTCTCCCTTCCAGATTGCAAATGTAAAATACACAACACTCTCCTGTGAGAAGAAACAAAGAATACACGCCTCTCCATGCCTGCAGACATGTTAGAGAAGCTAAAAATTGAGAGAAGACATGTGTGGAGTCCTGCGCACTCAGCCCCACGTAGCTGCTGGGTCTGGTCCAACACAGCATTTAAACACATTCTCGACCAGTGCACAAGCCTAATGCCATTGGTTACACTGAAGTTAAAAGCACGTGTCTAAGTAGGTTGCTGGGCTGGGGCCAGCATTCAGTCTTTTCCTGGATGAAGCCCTAAATAAAAAATGTAGTATCAAAGGAGAAAGCAGTTGTACATGTGGATGTGATTTGGCCGTTTCTGTGGCACGGGCTTGCTGTTTTCAAAGTTGTTCTGGCAATGGCTGGTCTGTTTAAAAGGCTAACAATTTCTTGCCTGTTGTGTCAAAATTGACTGCATTCCTGGTGAACAGGCTAAAAAAGGATGGACCTAAATCACTGAGAGTGTCTGTGATGCTCAGTGCTGATAGATTAAAGAGACTGTACTCTGTTTGAATTCACTCTGCTTTCCTGTTCGTGCTCTTGCAAAGTGCCCAGAAATTTTCTGAGATCCAAGACAGTGGCAGTCATCTTGTTTCATTCAGCAGCTAACTCTTCAAGCACACTTTTGCAGGGAAAAGCGTTGTAAACAGAGATGTCATTTGTAATATTTATTGCCTGAATGCAAAATCTACAATAATGTGTTTTAGATTTCCAGCAGGGAAATAAAAAAAATTAAATACAGCCTTTTACTATACCTTCTATAAAAGTTATCTTTGGAAAAAAATACTATGTGGTGGTGTTTTTGATGACTTTTTGTAAATGATATAAAATGTAATTCCCGTAAATAAAGGAAAGGTAAAAAGAAAAGCATTTTAGTTTTAAAGATTTGCAAACATGTATACTGCACCGGTGTGAAACCCTTTCCAAAATACGACGTTGAGGAGAATGTCATGAATTAGAAATGAGAAGACAAACCAGGTAATGCGGTTGGTGCTGTAATGAGATCTGCTCCTGCAGCTCCTCCAGATGAGAACCCCATTACCGTCTGCAGGCCTTTTTGGCAGGGCACTGATTTCCCTTCTTATCTTTATGTTCTGATGCTGAGAGCTGCAGAGCACCCTGAATGCCTTCTGAAGTCAACTAGAGATTATGATAAGCATCACCTTGTAGATTTAGCCTATTAAGACTTTCACACGCTTCCACGAGAATGGCTGAGATAAAACCCAGAAATTTTGCATGACAAAACACTGAGTTGAAAATCTTATGTATCAGCCACCTGAGGTTTAGCTGAATTCAGACTACCCTTCTGTATGTTCACGCAAATCTTTACATTTAGGTTTAATAGAATTAAATTGCACAGATCAGCTGCTTTACTTGTCATTTTCCCCCCCTTCAGGCTGCAGCTTCCAATGGGTCAGAAGGATCTGGGCAATCTCACAAAAAGGAGAACCAGACTTTTGGAAACTATGCGGTAGATGTGAAGACAAAGGTATGGCCCAGTATTTCATGATGGAGAATGAAATCCATATTTGGTTGAATTTTGTTGGAGGAGAAATCTGTAGAATATATTGAATCTGAGCTCTCACAATCTTTTTTTTTTTTTTTTTTGGTGGTTGTTGGCAGCATGTTTGTTAGCGCATTTGAATGAGGCTTACAGCTGCAATTTGTTCTTATTGCTGGCCCTGTGTATTTCATGCTGTTCAAAGCAGGATTTATTTTGTATTCCATGTGTAGAAATGTCGTTAATATCGGTGAAGGTTCTGTTGGGTTGCTGACCCTAACGTGCTTTAATTTCAATGTATTTTTGAATACAAGGTGTTGCACAGCTATCACATTTTATCCAAGGCATTTTCAGTGTCTCAGTACGTTTTGTAGTTTCTTGGTGGCTTGGAGCCAGAGTGGGAGAATATGTCAGTGAAGTGGTGATTTTTGTATGGGCAGTCTAATGATACTGACCACAAGATTACACCTGGTAATGCGTGAAGCAGTATGACTTCATGGCTGTGGTGAGGGGAAAAGGAAGCAGTTTTGCCACTTGCCATGCTGAAGTCATAAGTGTTTCATTACAATATCTCAATTATTTTCATAAGTTCACAACTTGGCTGGAACAATTCTCTTGGGCGCAGATATTATTATGCTGAGTTTCAGCCTTAATGTCATTCTGATTTTTTTTTTCTTTTGGAAGTGAAAGAAAATTAAGTTTTCTTTTAAAGTTATCAAGCTGGAAACATGAAGTAAAGAAAACAGACATTAACTGAGTTGGTGTGCTTATGTGATACCTCGTAGACTTCAATGAAAGTTATTTATAATAGTGGCAAATTGAAGATTATTACCTTGTCTAAGACTTTTCCATGGGTTTTGCTGGCATTCTTGCATCAATTTCTCTGTTCTTTAATTTTTCAAGTTCTAAAGTACTAATTGTCTGGCATAACATTTTGAATTTCTTGTGTTGCTGTGTTCCTACATGATCAGAAAACTTTTGTACTGTATAGGCCTATGGTACTAATATGAAGCATGATTGATTGTGAGATCAGCAGAACTGGATCTTTTGGAAAAAAACCAATTACCAATCTGATTTTATACAAATCTCAATCTACTCAATCCGCTCTGTAAGGAACAGTTCAGATATGGGACTGATACACTCTCTTCACTGTCTAAAGCTGAAGTATATGGCCCCAGCACAAAGGATGATTAATAACTGGCAAATCCAAAGATCAAATATATATTGCATCAACTTGTACACTCATTAAATTTTGCATATGGAGACAATAGTTTTCCAAAGGAAGGAATTACCAGAAGCTTGATATATGCACTAAATACATTGTTTCCATGAGAATACTGTAGAAAACATGATATGTCCTGGATCTTAGCCCAATTTCACATCATTTCCAATACAAACACCCAATTGAACAATACAATCTCTTTTCTGCTTAGTGTCGGAGTATTGTGGCTTGCTGGACTCAGAGTTTCTCCGTCAGCAATCCTGAGTACTGCATTTTCATGCTGTTTGTATTTCTCCAGCACAACGCGTACCCGAGAGTAAACTCTAAAAGCTGGCAATTCGGTTTCCAAAATCTAAGAAACTGAGAGTTGTGAGTGCTGTTTTCATCCATCCTCAGTACCATGGGACAGCAGATAGGTGTTTTATTTCCATTTCCAGGAATTTACCATTTTTATTTCATTTCCTGTGAAAGAATAATCTTTTTTTCTGATTTCTTTTTCAAGTGACTGTGCTTGAATGTCAGTAGCATGTTGCTATGACAGTGACACATAGCTATTTAGGACTGGCTACATGTTTAAACATATGCACCAGCACTTTTCAGCTTCTGATGATCAATTGCGTGATGGATTTACTTCCTCAGGCAATATGCTCAAGAATTAAAATGAACTCGTCATTCACCGTGGATCTTGAGAGCTGAGAACCACTTCAGGACAGGTTGCCCTTGAGTACCATGTATTTCTATTGCAGAGCATCCCAGCCCACATAAAGCCAGGGCAGCATTTGTAACTGAACTGCTTCTGTTTCATTCTGAATAAGGGATTTGTGGGAGGCAAGAGAAAGCAGTTATGGCTTTTTATGGAAAATAATAGACATATAAAACACTACACAGAAATTTTAAATTGGGAAAGGCTGCAGAGCTTTCAGAAGGCTAGTTTATCCCAGGCTTTTCAGAGCTCAGGGGCCTTTCCCCACCCTCTTCTTCATACACTGTGATTGTGAATGTGGTTTTCCTACAACCCTGCAAATCATACTCTATTCCCAGATTTTTTTATTTTTCATAGCCATATAAGCTAGCTGGTGAGCTTGCTGGTTTGAGAAGTTGTATGATCTCCACATGGGAGGACTGTCAAGAGCAGACTGGATAAAAGCCTGAATAACCGGAGCTGACTGCACTACTGACTGCATTTGGAGAAGGGGGTTGGAATGAGGATCTGCTGAGGACCTTTCCATTCCCACTTCTCCTGGAATCCTGGAATTATGCTGACTCCTTGGGAAGAAGGGAGACAACCCTACGATCCCACTGAGGGCAAAGGCTTGGGGCAGGAGGAAAGGGGATGCCCTCCACAGCTGGGGAGTAGAAAGCAAATTTTGTATACATCTGCTGAGCCTGGGCCACCGTAGCGAGGTGGGTGCAGGGTGCTTGGATTGAAGGAGTGGAACTGGCTGTTCAGCTTCCACTTCCCTCCATCCCTATTTTACCATCTATGGGGATCAGAGCAGTGAGGTCTGTGATATTCTGTGGAATATAAAATTATTTCTTCTGATCAGAAAGCTACCAGCTAGAGAAACCGGTCAGGACTCCAACATTGATTGCACTAAATAGCAATGAAATTTGCTGTGCACAGGAGAAGGGAAGGCTGTAAGAAAAGCTTCTGCCTGAGACTCTCATGGGCCTGAGGCCAATTGCAGAGCTGCTGCTGTTAAGGCTGCTGCAGTCAGGAGGGGCAGAATTGCTAATTTGTTGATCTTTAAATTAACACTAGCACTCACGGGTTTCTGGTTCAGCCTGGGAACTGCATTAAAATTCTCAGCAACTGAGGTATACAGAACTTCACGCCTTCTAAAATTTGTATTAACTTCTTTTCATGGCTGGAGCAGGATTTATTCTGACATTTCATTTGTAGTATAGCTCCTGACTACAAATCCAGGATCTGTTAGATCAGTATTACATTTCTTATTTTTTGTGTACCAGAGAAACAGTCCTAATAGAGTCTGTCTCATGGGTTTTTCCTTTCTAGCATGTAATTACTCATAACTTTTATCCCAGTGGTGACCTACTAACTAACCAGTTGTGATGTGCAGCAACCTCACTGGAGCTGGGCTCAAGAGGTGTAAATGAGCTCTGACCATAGAGACATAACTTCATAACTGCATCGATTGCTCTCTTGGAAGAGAAGTAACTGGGAAAGTATTTAATATAATTGTAGCTTGTTTGGGTGCAATATAGGACCTGAAAACAAGAAAGAACATAATCCCATGTGAAAGACAGCCAATCTGATACCAACAACACATACTCCGTAGTACACATCTTAAGACACATTTAGTGTAAATAAATCTTTCTCCACATTTGTGAGAGGTTCTGTGTTGTTTTCTGTTCTCTGTGTAGGTGCAGAGAGCTGTAAATAGTCACTGGGTGAATTTTGCAAAATGCTGGCATTACTAATGCTGTGTGAACAGTCTGGAAGATGTCTCCTTTCTTAGGGTCTGCACCAAAGCTTCGAGATCCATTTTTTTTTTTCTCCTTAATTTCCATTGCTTGAATTAGAGATTATAAAGAAGGCAACATTGCATTTTTTTTTCTTTGAGTAATTTGTTTCTCTGTACAGTTTTTGCTCGGTAATAGTTGGGTTCTGAAATAATTTGAGAAATTTTAAAAAGATTGCGTCATGAAAGATACAAAAACCATGGAATACTTCCCATCTTCCTATTGGTTTTAGGTTTTACTGATGCTTGCTTTTACAAAATACTAATTTCAGCTGAATGTTACAGGCTCTGCTTCTAAATATAACCGCCTAATTAAGTCCTGTGCTTTGGTTATCCAAGTGGAAGTACCTGGATACAGTAAAGTTTTTAATGACAGAAAGGAGCATTAAATTGTCCAGTCTCCAATCAAATTGTTTTTTTGAATGACTTAAAAATAGACACCTTGGTAAAATTAGGGGAGAAGGAGGCAGTCACCTGTGTGAGTGGCTCTCGGATGGTGGTCTGCAGAACCGCTGCAATCACAGTGGGAAATAGATATTATTCCTCCTGTATAATGGCTTCCCAAAAGTCAGAGCTCATCTGAGGATATATTTGACTGTCTAAATCAACTACAGAAGCAACTACAAATCACCTCTTTGCACTCCATATGGCTGCTTCTGAATTTGCATGGTTTTTGGGTCAAGTCTTTCTATAGTAGATTTCAGTTGTGATCGTATGGACAGATAGCACGAAGGCTGGAAGAGCAGAAGGGAAAAACAGAGCTAAGCAGAAAGATGACCTGCAGAAATTAGAGCAGAAGGAGATATTCCTAATGAAGGGGAAAGCTGCGCCAAGACTTGAAAATCTTATATTTGAGGAGATAAAATGAATGGTAAAAGTATCTAGCTGGAGATGGCAATATTTCAGGGACTCTGCAGTTTAATGATGCGCCAAGCTTGGGCAGTGCACAGGCAAATACTGTGCTGCGGAATGCTTGTTGGTGCATTGTATGGAAGGAGGTGACAGTGCAAGATTTACATCCAAAAACTGGAGGAGTGCTTTATGGAGCCTGGATTTTCAAAACACAAACATAAGCAACATTGCTTGAATATCCTCAAAGTTTTCAGACCCTCTCTTTTTCATAGTGACTGCAAATTCGCTGGAGCCAGTTCACAGAAGTTTCTTGCAAGTAGAAGCATTTACAGATCATGTCCTCAGAGACCCATTTCAAAATATATCCCCATATGCCAGTTTTCAGTTTGATATGAAATTTTACAGTCAAGTCATTAGGTAATTATATGTATTGGAATATTTCACGCCTTACTAGATCTCCTTGAATCTACCAAGTGGAATAGAAAAAAAATGTTGCGTGCTTGACATCAAAGTGTTAAAATATCTCCTCAATCTAGATTTGACTGAATTCTCCTTTGCCCTATCATGCCAAGAACACAAGTAGTGCTTTGGTTAGACCAACTGATTAGGTTAATTTGTTTTTAGGTAGGTGGTTAATTGATTTTGACTTCAAGGACATTTGAAAAGTTCCCTGATTCACATAATCTATAGTTTAATAAGCTTGTCTGATATTTGGCTACTGGACTCAACCACAGTAGGGAGAAAATATGCAGGCTCAAGTGCAAGCTGTAAACACAAATCAAGTTTGTTTTGCGTGCATGTGGTTGCCCAGAGTGAGCTAAAGTTTTAGGCAAAGTCAGAGGTGCTCTGGAGACTTTTCTCTTTAAGATGTTATATCCTCCAAGACTGTGCTAGTTGGGGGAGGGCTGGTTGCTCCCTGACCACATATCTGATTCATTATGGCTTTTGTAACTTTGGTAGCAGTGACCTCATTTTGGCAAAGTGATGTGTGCCATTTACTGAACCTCTTGCTGCTTTAGCAATCAGGAGACTATTAGGGTTATAACCCAGGTAATTTATGGAAGAGAGATGACTTTTAAATATCCTTTTATTTTCTTGGAAAGTCTTGTTTTATTGAAAACATATTTTAGCTCTGAGTGCGAATGAGAGATCCTCAGCAAAGCACCCAGGGGGACTGTGCTGTCCAGTGTGTTGAAAAGGTGAATTGTAATGTATGGGTGTCTAGACGTTTCCTCTTGTTGCTGTCAACAGTCCAGTTGGCTGTATTTTTTTTTCCAGTGAATAGGAGCATTGATTTTCCTCTCTCTTTGGCCAGACCTTTCATTTTACATATCTTTCCCCTTCTGTGTCTCTTTCTCTCTCCCTCCCTCTTTCTTTTCTCTCCCTCTTCCTCTATCTGTAAGAGAGGGAAGACTTTAAGACCTGACAGCAAGCTTTCTAACTCAGAATGATTCATGTAAGACACCTGAAAGGCAAGCTCTGCACCAGCATCACTGCAAGAAAGGTAGGGATCGGGGTAAACAGTCCATAAAGCTCTGAGCAGGACATAGAGTACATGAAATAAGTGGATTAAGTCTGCAAATCTCAGATTCTGAGAAACTTTGGGAAAGAACTTGAGGAGTTCTTAAGCTCTGTTTTTCAAGGTGCTTCTTAAAAAATTTAATCTTCGGTGCATTTTTCATAAGTGGGGAAAAAAAAAAAAGGGGCCCCTCTCTAGCTTTGAATAATGTATATAATATCGGTTGTTTTTTTTTATTTCCCATGGATGGTAAACTAAAATAACATCCCTGTTGCACTTCCCAGACCGGTGTGCATGTGTAAGTGTGCAGTTCCCGTTTTTCACATGACTGCTTAATTTCTGTTGCACTTTATGAAAGTTCGCCTTCTCCAGCTGTTATTTATATTCACTCCCTGAATCTGAACGTGACCTAGTAATTCTGAGCGGCCGTGGATGTGACGCATGAGCTATCGCACGCACCTCAACGTTTCAATCATGCACTTCCAGCAATACGCGTTTGCAGGAATCGTGCTCTTAATAAAAACCCGTACAACTGAAAGCAGTTGTTTTGGCAGAGAAGCGACAGCGCTGTGATAGATGGGCCCGATAGTTGTATGTGTTGTGCTTGCTCGGAGTTCGTAGGAAAGAGGAGGGAGAGAGCGAGCGAGAGGGGGGAGAAAAAAAAAGACAGGGAAGGAGAGAGAGAGAGAGATTGAGAGAGAGCGAGAGACTTGGCAAAGGAAATCTTATGGGTATACTGAAACAGCAGATCAGAATTGTGAAACCAGAGCCAGGGCTGAAATGTGATGCTTTTGCTCTTTTGTGCTTGTTGTGGTTCTCATCTTCCCATGTAGAAGGCTGCATACCATTCAACAGAATATTTCGATCGCAGATTGAACAATGCAGCAATCAAGCCTGATAAGCCACCTGGAAGTTTTGCTTGAGACGATTTCTAGTGGGTTTTCTGATCTCTGTGAGCATCATGACTGCCTTTAGCATTGTGGAGGAGGACTCGAGTTTCTTATGAGGGCCCCACTTGGAAAAGCAGGCTGTGCAGATTCAAGCCTCCGGTTCTGTTCATGCTGTTCAAAAGCCTTTCCTCACCCTTGCTGATTTGTTTTTATGATTTACATTCACTCCTGTGGAGATTTACAGAATGGATTGTCTGTGCATTGTCACGACCAAGGTAGGATTGGAAACGTTGCTGTAATGTGTACATATTTTTCTGCTATTTTTCTGTTCCTGTAATTAAATAGATTGAGCATGTACTGTGTCAGGTTGCAAGATAAAGTGATAAATAAGCTTTGCTTCAATGAGCATTTTGTTCTCTTCTTCTGTAGATTATGCAGTTTGTTTCTGTATTACTTCCTAAATGATATGTAATTTACTTATTTTTACTAGCAAAAGGAAAATGATTTCATATTTTATCTTAGCCTGTGCTTGTGTCTATTAATATCTCCAGCTACTGATGCGCTTTCAGAATACATGGTATCAGGCACAAATTTTCTTAGCTTATCAGCTTATTCTGTAAACTAAAGAATAAAAAAATATGAGGGCATTATATGGGTCCTAGTATTTTTAAAGAGGCCAATCAGATGTAGTTTAGATAGTCATGATGTTTCTGATTGGAGAGATGCAAGTTTCTTGTGGCTTATTGTGGCTTTTTTTTTGGGTGGGGGGGGAGGGGGGAACATAGATAGCTTTGCTTCTTTAGGCCTGCAAAATAAAAATGCCTTTGTCCCAGTTCAGCACTCTTACACTGATGTTGGATCTGACCTGACTGCTTGGGAATGGTACTTCCAAATAATTCCTTCCAAATGTGCACGTGAATAATTTGTTATCCACAACAGCTGTGGCAGGTTAAAGACTGTGGTTAAGGGCACTGCCCATGTTGAAGATCTGGGATAGGGCTAAATTGGGTGATTCTTTGAAGCATCCTCAAACTGACATTATAGAAAATAAGAGGGAGGTAATCAGGGAAATTCCTTCCTGTTGCTACAGGACAGGCAGCTCACCTCATGTTTGTAGGTGGATTTGCACATGGTGATGGTATTTATAAGGAACAGTTGGCAGGGTAAGTCAGGACACTGGGGTTCAGGAGCTGTTAGCAGTGTAAGTCAGGACACTGGGGTTCAGTGAAGCTGCTCCGTGTTCTGTTTCATTTTTGATGAATTTCATCGTTTCCATAAGATTTGCAAAGTGTCTAGGGTAGCCAGAGCACCTCAAGGCTGTGTAAATGATACAACAAACCATCACTTAGTGCTAATGTAGTCACTGCTGTCATTTTTTGCTTGATGGCCACATAAAATGGGGACGCCAATCTGTGTCATGGAGAAGGACAGGAGCTGGTACCCCAAGCACCCATGGCAGCAATGATGGGTGGTGGGTTGCCAACACAAAGCATGGTGGAGCTGCTGAAACAGATGTGAGCTGTCATTCCCGTCGCCAGTCGAGAAACCCACACAGGGAGAGAACAGGAGGTGAATGAGGCCGCGGGAGGAACGTGTGCTCCTTCTGTGACCTCATTCACCTCCTGTTCTCTCCCATTTTTTTCTGGGTCTTCTGCTTCCTACAAGCTGTGCTGGAACTAACGCTGCATCCTCAACCTGCCCTGGAGTAGAGTGGAGGTTCCTATAAGTTCCTGTCGACGTGATTCCAGTGAAAAGCGCTCAGTGTCAGTGGTGCTGCACCACTAAGCAAAGCCTGTGTGCAGCCTTGTGCCAAACATCTGATTTGTACTCTCTGATGTTGGTTTTTTAGTAAAAAATAAGTGGGATGGTTGAAAAAGAGAGCTGCAATTAACCCCACTTCTGGGTCTCTGGTGGTGTGGACCCATAATTGCAGCCGTCCTTGGTCTTGAAAATTTGACGTGGAGGATTTGGGACAGGAGAATGAATCTGTTTTTAAAGACCTGTAATTGCAAGGTGAATATGTCTCAGCACCTTTTATACCTATATATCTACAACAGGAGTTATGACTGCTTATTTCATTAATTGGCACTGAGTGTTTCCACCAAGTATTTTCCCAGGGTCTTTTGGTCAATTAGAAATTTACACTCCTGCTACTACTCTGAGGAGGGCTCCCAGCTCCAAATATCCACCATATTTTTCCTCCCTGCTCCTCTGTTTCGTGGATCTGCTACTAAATGCCCAAAATGATTCTGAAAGTCAAGCGTTTCAGCCTCAAATATTCAACTCCAGATATTCAGTCTTTGCTGCCAACTGTAGGGTTGGAATGAGATAAGATTGCAAATTGTAGGTGACCTGCTATTTGGATGCATGTGGGAACACCATATTAACATATATAAATGAGCTGAATAATGGCAAAAAATCTAGTTTCAGAAAACTTTTATATTGCAAAGGCTCAGAGCCAAAGAAATTAAAGCTGATTTCTTCATCTTGCTTTAGTGCCATATTTAAATAGCTGCACTAGTGACATTATATTATATTGATCCATAATCTGCTCTTACTTCCTTTATTGTGCATTGGAGCAACTCTATTTCCTTTAAACCCACAACATTTTTACAGGATCAGTTTATACAAGTTTTCACCAGTATAATGAGAACAGTTTTTTTTTTTTTTCAGAACATTTGATATTTATTTCAAAATTTACTTTAATAAATATGAATTTGACAGAAGGGCAGTCTGGCCATTTTTGGCCTCAGATCTGCTGATTACTCTTATTTAAATATCTGTCTGATTTCTGCAAATAATTGCCATTTTCATTCTTGGAAAAGTAGATCTTAATGTCAAGAGGGAGTAAATACATCAGTTCTATTCTTCACATCTTATAAATAATACAAACTGAGTGAAAGATGAATGCTATTTAGGCTGAAAAAAGTGAACAATTTTTAAGAAAATGACATTTATAACACACGATCATCAAATTTAACCTGGAATTTGCGGTATTTCCAGCCTATAGGAAATGACATAAATGTGGTGGGGTGAATATACCCTTGTAGATTATGTACAAGGGATCCAAAGACCCTGTTTTGAACTCTACTTTTTAGATGCCATCTAATCTACCTCCCCAAATCTTAAATCTTCCAGGCATTATTTTTTCAGCCAAAATGTAGGCTATATTTAATATAGATTTAACATATTCATTTGTCCAGATTCTTCCTTTCCATTTTTGTTTCATCTTTCCATGGGTTTTTACACCCACGACTTACGAAATGCTGAATCAGTCAAAGAGGACTTCTGTGCTCCTTTTTATTTTAATTTATCATGCTCCTAGCATAGATTATTTTTCTGTTTCATAAAGCACATTATTTTTTGGCATTATTTTATCATTAGCAAGAATTCAGTATAAATAAAAGTTTAGGTCAAGGTTCTATTCCAACAGGAGCACCAGGAGGTTTCGTAAAGGAAGAACATTCCCACTGTGCCTCCTAACAGTCAAAGGCAACACGCTGTCCCCTCTACTGGCTCTCAGGTCTCCTTCTGCCCTTTGTAGCATTATGAATACAGCAGTAGCTGCGGTTGGCCAAAAAAGAAAATAGGTAGCTCTGTGTTGCCAGACAAGATTCACTACAACAGGGACTGGTTCACTGAAACCCCCAGCTCTTGGTGTCAGGTGGCTTAGAAAAGATGATCATCTTTCACTGTGAAAAGGAATATCTTTTTGCCTCTTGCTTTTGCAAAAAGGAGCTCAAAGGTGGAAGCTCTAAAGGTTTTAAGCCCAGAAGACAAATTAAGATAAACCAAAATGTATATATATATTTTAAATCCCATGGTCTCAAGGTGTCAGATCCAGGCTTTTTGGAACTTGCAATTAAAAATCACAACATCACATAAAAATAAGAACAGAATACCACAAATCACCATCCTTGGTCAAAAGTGGGCCTAGCTAAAACCATCCCATTGTAGACCTTTTAAAATGTTCTGAGCAATCCAGTCTAATGCTTATCATCCTTAACACTGGACATGACACTAAGAACTGATAATGTTGATTGCCCCCAGTGTCACCTCCTGTTTTGTTTAGGAGCTGCGTTTTGTGATTTGCTTAAAATCCCAAGTTTTATCACTTGAAAGTTTCTGTGTGTTGAGGGCTGCTTGCAAAGATGAAAGAAGTGTATACTAATGACTCAAGACTAGACAGCAATTCAAATACCCCAATTTATTCAGAAAACCTAAATCACTTGTTTGTTGCCTAACTCCTGAGTTGTGTCACTTGGCTTGTACAGCAGGAACAGGCTGCCTTCAGACTAAGGCAGAATGCCTGACTTGACGGTTGGTGATTTTGTTAGCTACAAAAATAAATTTTGATCATCTAAATTTTGAAAATTCTGCAGAAATTACTCCTTTCAGATTCTTGTTGCCAGCTTTCACTTAACTCTGTGGAGACTTAAGCTGTATTATACACTGCAGAGGTATACTGTTTTATTCAAACATGACTAAATGAAAAAAAGTGATTATTCATGTGAGTGTAGAGTAGATCTTATTTATTTATTTAGAAACAGTGTGTTCCACTACTAAAGATATTCCTTCTCCCTTTCTTTCTTTCTTTCTTTCTTTCTTTCTTTCTTTCTTTCTTTCTTTCTTTCTTTCTTTCTTTCTTTCTTTCTTTCTTTCTTTCTTTCT
>NC_034409.1:187585560-187700052 GCF_002078875.1 Numida meleagris | reverse complement strand
CCTTCCTCCCTTCCTCCCTTCCTCCCTTCCTTCCTCCCTTTTCAAAAGACAAGTTAGAACCAAGAAAATCTATAGTTATAGAAGTTGTGATTAGTGTTGTTGATGCTGGGTTGCATCAGAGTCAATGGAGGTAGTAGGTCCATAGAGCTTTTCTGCTCTAGTCTAGATGCTATAGATCCAACAATTTCTTACTAGATCCTAGATCCTTCATGTCAGAAGAAAGACCATGAAGATGCTTTGCAGGTGCCTGACTGAAGCTTGTTTGTCCAGTTCATCACTCCTTTCACACACCTGTGCTAACAAAAATCTCCATTCTGACAGCTCAGTGTCCCTGATTACCCCTCCCTCACTGTTATGCGCACACAGAGATTTGATAATCTGTTATTTCCATTAATTAATGAATTAGCACAAATAATCAGAGTCTGACTTTACTCAAAAATTTGGACACCACTTAAAACAGTTACCTCCAACTTTACGATGTGATTTCATGTAACAGACTGAATTGGATGCTTTTTGGCTTCATAGTGTAGGCACAAGTGTCCAAAAGGCTGCTGGGTTTGAAGAGTTTGAATGGGTGATATGAAAGAAAATGATATGTCATTAGTAATCAGTGATGAGAAAATCCACTCACTGTCTAAATTATTATCTTTCTAAGATTAAAGATGGCAGAGAGCTGGAATTGAATGAGAAGCTAGTGAGAGAAAATAAGAAAACAGAGAATCATATTCACTTCATTGCTTATTTGGATGTGGAGTTTGGCTCATAGATTTTCCTTCTTCAGTATGAGAAGGCATTACATTCAGAGATGTAAAGTATGACTACAGATTCACTACCTAGTTTTCCCTGTTTAGTAAAAAATTGAGTTTAGAGTGTGGAAAGTAGGTGAAATACTTTGTTTACAGATAATATTCCCAACTCCTGTGAAAAGTAAATTAAAATGAGTAAAGTGAAAGCCAGGAGATAGGAATAGGAATACTGAGTTCAGTTTTGATATCATGCCAGCTAAATGCAATTAAACTGATTACAATGTAAGAAGAAGACACACAAAGTTTGGTATAGATGAGAACTAAAAGAACAGGAAAGGGCAAAACTTAGTGGGGAGATTATACAAAAAGAGGTGAGAAACAGTAGGAATGTTGGAGCATGAATGAGCCATAGAAGTGGGAAAGGCAGGCAGTCACTAAGGGAAACTGGAAATCAATCTGATGGGATAGAAATGCATGAATAAAAATAAGCTATTAATAAAGAAGATACTCTGTAAATCCCCTTATAATTATAATGAAGAAGACTGGTAGTAACCTGAGCGAAAGATCAGCAAAATGAAGGGGTCAGAACTCCTGACCTGGGAAGAGCCATATGGGATGAAACTGAAAGCAAAGAGTGCTGAGAGTGCACAGGAGGATGCTAGCTTTTGGACCCACCATAGCCAATTTCAGATAAAGAACCTGTCAGTTCTTGCCTTAGAATGGTTTCTTCCTTTTTTTTTTTTTTTTTTTTTTTTTTATATATATATATATGCAATTAGTATGCTTTTCTTCTTCTTTTTTATTTTTATTTTTTGAAAATACTTGTTTTCCCACATATTCCCCAGGAGAAAAATATACTTCAGTAAAATTATAAGAAATGATAAGTCATTTTCTTAAGTTAGATATTAAAGAAAAAAACCATGACAATTAAACAGTACTTAATCACATATGACAGAATCTGAATCTCCAGTTAGTGAAGGAATTTTCAATAGTTACATGATTTTCTTGATTATTCCCCTTTGCCCTTTATTTTCTGAGTAGATTTCTCAGAGCTTTGGGCTAGATTTACTCATCATTTAATGAAACGTGTGTCAGAGAGGATAAGTGGTCATCTTACGAATCCAGAATATGAGCCTTGAGCTGAGGCTGTCCCAAAAGTTGTGCCTGGATAGGTAACTATTCATTTAGGCTGGGCTATTAAAGTACACGCCAGACCTTTGGAAAGATACAACACTGAGCATTTCTTGTAAGAGATGCTGGCATTCCTTTGTCACAGGAGGTTGCTAGCTTGGGGGCAGATCATTGACGGTTAGTTATTTTACAGCTTATTTATCACTGGAGACTAAGTGATTAAAAAAGCAGCTACACTTTCAGCATGAACATTTAACAGATTTGCAAGGTGCTTGGTAAGCTAAGTTATAATGACTGTAAATGGCCATGTGTTTCAGCTAGTTCCATATTCTGATTTGCAATCATCTTTAGCAAACCACTTTCCTATTAGAAAATATCTCCTGGTAATAGTTTTGATTTATTTTTTTATTATCATTATTTTTAATATTTTGAAATTAACTTATTTCATTCAGGCTACTGTTCTGTTGTTGGAAGCATTGTTGAGCGACATCATGCAGCAGTTGCTGTGAGACGCTTTGCAATTCACAGAACTTTGCTTCATTTTGTCTTGGAACAAACGTACACTTTTTTTGTCTTTTAACAGATGGGTTTGCTCCTGCACCAGCTGAGTTGAGTAGCAGGATGCCATGTAAGCAAGTAGCAGAACAGTGCACGCTTATGCAGGTCTACGAGTGGAGTCACTTGATAAGTACAAACCAGTCCAAATCTGGTGTGCTTGAGACTTGCAAGCTGCAGTGGTGCCTGCTTGATAACAAGACCTCTGTGCACAACATATGATGTAAGAAGTTATTTCAGTTGTCTTTTAGATAACAACATGTTATCAACGTGTACAGAGGGAGTAGTAACTTCCCCTGTACTCAGCACTGGTGAGGCTGCATCTTGAGTACTGTGTTCAGTTCTGGACCCCTCACTACAAGAAAGACACTGATGCCCTGGAGGGTGTCCAGAGAAGGGCAGTGGAGCTGTGAGGGGTCTGGAGCACAAGCCTTACGGGGAGAGGTTGAGGGAACTGGGATTGTTCAGTGTGGAGAAGAGGAGGCTCAAGGGAGACCGTATCTCTCTCTACAACTCTCTCCCTGAAAGGAGATTGTGGCGAGGTGGAGGTCAGCCTCTTTTCCCAGGTAACAGCATGAGGATGAGAGGGAATGCTCTTGAGTTGCACCAGGGGAGGTTCAGTTTGGATATTAGGAAAAATTTCTTCTCTAAAAGAGTGGTGAAGCCTTGGCACAGGCTGCCTAGGGAGGTGGTGGAGTTGTCATCCCTGGAGGTGTTCAAGAAATGCAGAGATAACGGTACTTAGAGGGATGATTAGTGGGCCTGGTGGGGATAGGCTGATGGCTGAACTGGAAGATCTTAGAAATCTTTTCCAACCTTAGAGATTCTATCATTCTATGTTTCTGCAGTGTTACACTAGAATGATGACTGCCTAGTTGTATTTTCTTCAGTAACAATTTGATCATCCCACTCAATCTCCCAGTTCTGCTCTTAGGGGCTAGGGCAATAACTTTGCAAAATTCCCTTAATAGCTTTAGCTTGTAGCTTTAAAATTGAGTGAAAGTCTTGAGTATTTGCTTTTTATGGTATTATACAGAAACATAGAATCATAGAATCATAGAATAAGATAGGTTGGAAAAGACCTACAAGATCATCCAGTCCAACCATCCACCTACCACCAATAACCCCACTAAACCATGTCTCTCAACGCTATATCTAAATGTTTCTTGAACACCTCCAGGGACGGTGACTCAACCACCTCCCTGGGCAGCCCATTCCAGCGCCTGAACACTTTCAGAAAAGTAGAATTTCCTGATGTCCAGCCTAAATCTCCCCTGGCGCAACTTGAGGCCATTCCCCCTCGTCCTGTCACTAGTTATAAGAGAGAAGAGGCCGACCCCCAGCTCACAACAACCTCCCTTCAGGTAGTTGCAGAGATCAATGAGGTCTCCCCTGAGCCTCCTCTTCTCCAGACTGAACAATCCCAGCTCCCTCAGCTGCTCCTCATAAGGCCTGTGCTCCAGACCCCTCACCAGCTTCGTCGCCCTCCTCTGAACATGCTCCAGGGCCTCAATGTCTTTCTTGCAGTGAGGGGCCCAAAACTGGACACAGTACTCAAGATGCGGCCTCACCAGGGCTGAATACAGTGGGACAATGACTTCCTTGGTCCTGCTGGCAACGCTATTTCTGATACAAGCCAGGATGCCATTGGCCTTGGCCACCTGGACACACTGCTGGCTCATGCTCAGCCGAGCATTGACCAACCCTCCCAGGCACGTTTCCTCTACACGGTCTTCCAGCCACTCTTCCCCAAGCCTGTAGTGTTGCCTGGGGTTGTTGTGGCCAAAGTGCAGGACCCAGCACATGGTCTTGTAGAACCTCATCCCATTGGCTTCAGCCCAGAGATCCAACCTGTCCAGATCTCTCTGTAGGGCCTCTCTACCCCCAGGCAGATCAACACTTCCTGGCAGCTTGGTGTCATCTGCAAACTTACTGAGGGTGCTTTCAATGCCCTCATCCAGGTCATCAATAAAGATATTGAAAAGGACAGGCCCCAGCACCGACTCCTGGGGAACACCACTTGTGACTGGTCGCCAGCTGGATTTAACTCCATTTACCACCACTCTCTGGGTGCGGCCCTCCAGCCAGCTCCTTACCCAGCAAAGAGTGTACCTGTCCAAGGCATGAGCTGCTAGCTTCTCCAGGAGAATACTGTGGGAGACAGTGTTGAAGGCTTTGCTGAAGTCTAGGTAGACCACATCAACAGCCTTTCCCTCATCCACCAGGCGGGTCACTCGATCATTGAAGGAGATCAGGTTGGTCAAGCAGGACCTGCCCTTCACAAACCCATGTTGGCTGGGCCTGATCCCCCGGCTGTCCTGCAAATACTGCGTGATCTCCCTCAGGACAATCTGCTCCATAACCTTCCCTGGCACCGAGGTCAGGCTGACAGGCCTGTAGTTCCCCAGATCCTCCTTACAACCCTTCTTGTAGATGGGACTCACATTGGCAAGTCTCCATTCTTCTGGGACCTCTCCCGTTGACCAGGAATGGTGATAGATGATGGAAAGTGACTTGGCTATCTCCTCTGCCAGCTCCCTCAGTACTCTCGGGTGGATCTTGTCCGGCCCCATGGACTTGTGGCAGTCCAGGTGGAGTAGCAGGTCTCTGACCACTTCCTTCTGAATCGTGGGGCGTTTATTCCACTCCCAAACATGGAAGTAGTGATATTTCAGGAAGACTCTCATGTCTTTTACAAGATGCTTTGCATTACAAAAGTGAAAACCAAAAGATTCAATTCCTACTGGAGCTGAACCGGCTAAGTGAGACAATAACTGTACTCTGTTGTGTTTGGAAAAAGAACTGGAATGTATGGTTGCAACTTGTTGTTTGAGTTCTTATACAGTGGCAACCCGCACTATAAACATTGTTTGAAGAATCTTTTTCCAGAACTCCTTTGTGACTGCATGAACCTTTCTGTATATTTCTCTTTTTCTAATTCTCTCTGTGTCTCTCTCTCCATGGTGCATAGTAATTTTTCACTGAATTACTGTAGAAATTTACTGAGGTTGTCCTAAGCTTTTTTTTTTTTTTTATTTTTTCCTCTTAAAATCACGGTGCTTATTATGCATAGCAGGGATTTTATTTATGCAGATAATAGAACAATCTTCTTACAGTCTTGATAAAAGAGGGATCTTGAAACAGACTACAAATACAATGAGTACTGCAGTCTTATTGTGACTAATGAAGGTTCAATAAGGAAGGCCTGGTATCAAGCTGTTTTTCCTAATTGCTAATAAGAAGAGCATTATCACCAGTACCAAATCAGAAGCACAGATTACCGTACATATATAGTTAAGTTGCAAGCTGAAGTTGTTTTTTTTTGTTTCTTTTCCTGATAGTCATGCAATACTTCAAATATATTTTTAGATAACATACATTGAGGATAGCTCTCTTTAATGTGTAGGCATATTTTTATAAACTAATGTATAGAGGTTAAAAAATAAAACAGGTGCATGCACTGGTTTGGTGAGGTTGGTGTAGCCTAAGTTTTAGCCATGGACAGTCACATACCCTTGGGCCTGCATTCACTTCACTCAGACTTGAGTTAGTAGCACAGTCACTTTGCCTCCCTGTGATGAATGGGGAAGGGTACAGTGAGGTGTGATGCATGTTTTACATATGCTGAACTGCTCTCTGGAAATGCTTTATGCACCATATGGGGAGACAAAGTTGACTTGGCTCCTGTTGTAGGCAATTAAAATTAACTGAAATCAGTCCAGGTCCTCCTGTACACATCTACTCCTCTAATCTCTTTTCTGTTCCTCCCTCACAAAGATGAGACTTCAATAGGGAACACTGTGCTTCTCTGTGGCACTTGGCATAATACTTGCTGGGTAAACTTCACCTTTCATGAAGGTTTTCTTCCTGAAGCGTTCCATAAAGCCTTCTTTTAAGTATGACTGTTCCTAGCATACATGTGGTAGTAGATCTTTGTGGTGAATAATGGGAACAATTTTGTGAACTTTGGACTTCCTGGGGAGCAAGCTTTATGTCTGTAGTTTTCTCACTGCCTTTTGCAATTTTCTTAAAATTAAGCAAGGGGAAAAGACAGGAAGTGGTTGACAGAAAGTTAAAGTCTCAATAGAATCATAGAATCATTGAAGTTGGAAAAGACCTCTAAGATGATCTAGTCTTTCAACCCACCCCATGCCCACTAAACTACGTCCCTTAGTGCCACATCTACACAGTTCTTCAACATCTCCAGGGATGGTGACTCCACCAATCCCTTGGAAGCCTGTGCCAATGCATAACCACTGTTTCAGAGAAGAATTTTTTCCTAGTATCCAACCTGAACCTCCTAGTTAACAGTAGTAGAAAGTGCACATAGACATATTGAATATGATCCTGCATTTCCTATAGTATTCACAGTATGTAAATTAAGAAAAAGTGTATTTTCAAATTTTAGAGTTGTCAACCTCAGCCACTGTATTCAGTGCTTCTTCAGCAGTTCAGAAATAGGAATCATAATTAGCAGTGAGTGAGGCATCTGTGTTTAATGCAGAATTTATTCCACGTCTTAGCCTGTTGTATATGACAGAACTATTGATTTTAATTGTATCTGTCAGAATTTAGGTGCTCATTCATACGTATTATATACCTTAATCATTTGTAGGCAGGCACATGCCTCTCTAAGAGTCGTTTCCTGGGTAGATAATATACAGCAGTTCCCTGGAGACCTTATATGCATATCACAAAAGCCAGCACAAATAGCAGGCTTGCTAATACCAAAACAACTGATTAATATTAATTCCTATATTCCATTTCTGTCAAAGGTTTTCGAATCAGCTTTTTTTTGTCTTGAGAGAACATAAAATAGGAATACAAATTCTAGGTTGCCTATATAGCAGTCTACTTTTATGTCAGAGGTTGCTGTTGTTTTTTCACTTGCTTGCAAAATAAAATGGTACGTCAACAGGGTTTCTTTTCCCCCTCTTGTTCTACTCTCAACAGTTTTTATCCATCTTTTATTCTGCAGCTTAAGAAAAAAAAAGTGTATGAAATTACCCAGCATGCCCAGAGTTAAATTATTATACATATCAGATTTTAATACAGTTTATAAGCAGGTAATCAACAAAGATCTATTCCAGATCATACTTCTGCAGAACCAAGTGATTGACTGGTGAGCTGAAACCTACTTAGGTGCTATCCTAGCAATAGCTGACTTGCCAGATATATCTATCAACACTGCATTTCTAAATAATGATGTTTATTTAAAAGATCAAATATTATGTGTTCCATGATCACGGAGTACTTTGCATAGAGATTATTCCCATAACATGTCTGCTACAATGTATCTCAAAACACAATGTAAGTTTAAATGAATTTAAAATGAATTTAAAACATGTATATATTTAAAAACTATAATGTGACTACTAATTAAAAGTAATGCTTTAATGTATACAGAGCTTAAGTCAGTATTGGATCTTGAATTCTTAAATGTTCCATAGGACAGACAGCTGTACTTTTATAAGGGAAAATCCTTAATTCTGCTCTGTTCTGAATTTGTCCTGTTACAAGTCAGTTTCTGAATTCAAGATCTCTGGATTGTTAATAACTGACAAGAAAGCTCAAAATACATACTGCTACCTTAAAGATCAGTAAGGGCTTCTTTACAATTTTGTGGGCATACAGAATGCAGATGAAACTCCAGATTTTAATGGAGATAAAAGTCCAGCATAAAGCTGGACTTGTTAACAGTTAAAGTACATGTTATATAAATGGTAATGGAATAAATATGGAAATTGCAGAGGGATGAATACAGAATATGAAGAGATGTAATTTTTGCTGTTTCTTCCTGAAGTATAAACATACTAAATTATTAAGAGTGTAATAGTGGGAGGTAGCATATGAAATTGTATCTCTAACTCAATTCGTACTATAGTTATGTGGAAGATATAAAAGCTGAAAGCAAATGTCGTTAAAATTACTGTACCGAATATACTGGAACAGTTGATCTATAGATTGCTTTAGTTTACAGTTTTTGGTTGTCTTTCTAGTACCTATATCCCACTGTTAGATAAAAAAAAAAAAGGAAGAAAAACACATTGCAAATGTTTTTATGAAGTACTTGCATTATGGCATCTAGACAAGCAGTTTAATTTTGCATCCTTCAAATTAGATTCAGTCAACTGACAACCTATATTTACCAGAGGGGTAAAATAAAAAAAATTATTCTTATACTAAAGGTAATGAACATGTGGTAAGCCGTTTAGACAGTAAAACATCATCTTGATCACTGTGATATCCTGTAGTCTCTTTTGGCCTGTTGCCAGATGTTTTTCTGTCAACCATGGAGTCTGAAGAGAAACTTTGGATACTGCTTGAAATGCTGTGCCCTAATGAGGTAGAGGTGTGCTGTTTGTAGCACGGAGGACTCCTACTTGGCCTGGCACAGACGAAGGTCACTGCCAGCAGCTATCTCCACCAGTGCTAGACTTACTGTGACCTGCCTGGTGGACAAGGGAAAGGCTGTTGACATAGCCTACCTAGACTTCAGCAAAGCCAGTGACATTGTCTCCCACAGTATTCTGGGAAGCTGGCAGCCCGTGGCTTGGACAGGTACACTCTGCTGGGTAAAGAACTGGATGGAGGGCCAGGCCCAGAGAGTGGTGGTGAATGGAGCTAAATCCACCTGGCAACCAGTCACGAGGGGTGATCCCCAGAGGTAGGTATTGGGGCCTGTCCTGTTTAAAATCTTTATTGATGGTCTGGTTGAGGGGATTGAATGCACCCTCAGTAAGTTTGCAGATGATACCAAGTTTTTTGGGTGTGAACCTCAAGTGTTCGTCTGCCTGAGAGTAGGAATACCCTACAGAGGGATCTGGACAGGCTGTATCACTGGGCTGAGCCCAATGGAATGAAGTTCAACAAGACCAAGTGCTGGGTGCTGCATTTTGGCCACAACAACCCTAGGCAATGCTACAGGCTTGGGGTCACGTGGTTGGAAAGCTGTGCAGAAGGGGGTGTCAGTTGACAGCCAGCAGAACACGAGCCAGCAGTGTGCCTATGTAGCCAAGAAGACCAATGGCATCCTGGCTTGAATCAGAAATACTGCTGCCAGCAGGAGCAGGGAAGTGATCTTCCTTCTGTACTCAGCTCTGGTGAGGCCATACCTTGAGTGCTGTGTTCAGTTTTGGACCCCTCACTGCAAGAAAGACACTGAGGCCCTGGAGCGTGTTCAGAGGAGGGCAACGAAGCTGGTGAGGGGTCTGGAGCACAGATCTTATGGGGAGTGGCTGAGGGAACAGGGACTGTTCAGTCTGGAGAAGAGGAGGCACAGGGGAGACCTTATCACTCTCTACAACTGCCTGAAAGGAGGTTACAGTGAAGTGGGCAGTTGGCCTCTTCTCCCAGGTTATTGTATCATGACGAGAGGGAATGGCCTGAAATTGTGCCAGTGGAGGTTCAGGATGGATATTAGAAAAATTTTCTGCTCAGAAGGAGTGGTAATGCATTGGAACAGGCTCCTCAAGGAGGTAGTGGAGTCACCATCCCTGGAGGTATTCAGGGAGCATTTAGATGTTGTACCAAGGGACATGGTTTAATGGGCAGTATTGGTCATTCGTGGATGGTTGGACTAGGTGATCTTAGAGGCCTTTTCCAACCTTGATTATTCTATTATGCTATGAAATGCTTGTCCTCCTTGGAGACCTCCAAAAGCTGTCTGGTCATGGAGCAGGGCACCCTGCTCTGGGTATCCCTGATGGAGCTGGAGTTGGACCATGTGAACCCAAATATCCCTTCCAACATTAACCATTCTGTGATTCTGCTATAGCTGCTTTTTAGCCTTTTCTAATTTTCACTTTCCCTTTGAAGTGCTAATTTTCATGCAGAGGAATTTGTTGTAATTCTAACAGTATGTACTGTCTCCAGATTTCCCAATAACCTTTTGAAGAAAACTCATCTCCTTCAGCTGTGGCGAGGCAGCCTCCAGTCTTTTTGAGATGAGAGCCTACCCCTCACCTTGTCTTTTTTGCTCTATTCCTGTTTGTACCTGAGGATTTGTATTAAGTGCTATTAAAATAAGTTTATTAAATTAATATTCTAGTGAGCTAATAGTGAAAGTTAACTTTCACTGCTCCCTGAAGGGGAAAGCATATCCATAATTGAGGCGCTCCCCTTGCTGATCTGTGAACCTTGTGGTGATGTATGAAAGATGTCTTGAATTATTCAATGTTCCTTATTAGTTATGTTTCTCCTTGGTTTCACTGCGTAGCTGATGTCACTTACAGAGGTGAGGATTTTCATTTCCCATTTTTTATTGTGTGGATAGGGCTCAAATTTGTGAAAAATACTTCCTTTGGGTATTTTTTTTTGACACTTTTTTGTTGTGTCTATGATGTAACAATTAGATACAGATGTTTTCTATTTGCCCACCTTGTCGGATATGAAGTGTGTGAAGAAGTTTAGAAAATTAATATTACTTTGTTTGTTAAAATTTCTTACATGAACGCACACAAAAGAAACAACACCCTCAAACAACTGCAGTAATGCTGACACTTGCAGTTCTTACAATAATTTAGTACTGAGATCACAGAGAATGCTTAACAGGAGAAGTGTTTCCAATGTTTTATTTTAGATGACCTCTACATACAGGTACCCCTATTTCTGGAGTTCTACTCTATAGTTCACACTTGAATGCACGTCCGTAAAGACAATCTTTGATAAAAGTGCGCATACATACAAACCTGGAGTTTTTATTTAAAACTCTTACAGTTACCACCTTTCCCTTAGTTTGGTTAATATTAACAGTTACTACCAATAAAAGAAGAGAAGAATGAAGTTGCTGTTAGTTACTTGATCCCTCAACTCTCTTCCAGCAGGAGCCCCAATTAGCCCAGCACAGATGTGCTGTCTGTAGGTGCATTGGGACAGGGTGTAAAAAAAAGCGCATTCTGGCATAAGCGCACTTCATTATATAAATGTCATGGAAAACCTGTCATTTCTGTGAATATGATCTACTTAGATTTTTATTATTCGACTTTGAATTCCACATCCCACAGGCTAATGAATTCTCTTTTTAACTTTATATAGCTGTGTAGTGTTTACATCAGAGATTACATAAAAAATGTTCGTATTTTCTCATCCTGTCAGCGAGTGTCAATACTGCTAAGGTGAACAGTAATATGGCCTCAAACTGACACTGCGACACAGAATGTACATTTAGATTTGGAATCACTTGTCACCTTCCTTGATGATCTCATCGCACGTCTAGTGAATGTATTTTCCTTCATTTTCAAGGAAGGAATATGTGGTTATGTGATTAAAAGACCTTAAAATAAAGAACCATGAAGGAACACTTTGTTCATCTTTCAAAAATGCAGAAAATATCCCTCTGTATACTGAGAAATTTTTGCTCTTGTGTAGCTCTCTGAGCTCTTGGAGGAAAAGGACAGCTGCACTGATCTTCTGGAATACCTGACAGTGAAAGCCAAATGTTACCATTAGACGTGCACTGGCATCTCTCCTCGGGAAAAAAAAGAAATCATGCCGGTATGAAAGCTGAGTGCTTCCCAAATGAAGAAAGAAAAAATCACAATTGCCTCTTGGTAGACAAAATATTTCATGCTGTGTAGTTGAGCACATTCATCAGTTCAGACAAGACTGTTATAATTGAAAGCCTTAATTCTAACTTTGCGAGGTCACCTTGGTCACTAATGGAGAATTGCATTGGAAGCCAAGAGACTGAGACACTATTCCCAGATTCTGTCACTGACCTGCTTTTGCAAGTTATCTCACGTTTTTCTTTATTTCTCTTTTTCATGTACATATGGATATTTTTACTGTTCACTGTCTTGAAGTTAGGAATTGTTTAGTACAGTGCGTCTGCAAGCTTGGTTTCGGCTCCTATCTTCTCTGAAGTGTCAAATGAGAATAAAAGAGAGGGGATTCAGATGTGAAAAACTGTTTGCATTTTATATGAATGGTTGGGTAAAAATCCAAGCTATGATTCAGAGAGAAATTCTCCTTGGGTAATGCCTCTGACTTCAGTATTAATTGAAGCCGACACTGACACTCCGACTATTGATATTCAACTTTAAAAGTCACATTTTTAAAGCACTCTACGTCAAGTTATTACAGTTTTTGTTGCTTTCCTAGTGAATTTTCTGCCCAATTCATGGCTCCACCTGGAGTGATGATTAAATTTTATTGACATGGTAATAATATGATGTTGATGTGGAGAGCTCTAGATGTGCCACACCTCCTGGTTCTAGTGCAAGTTATTCAACTAATGCTCTATATCTAAGGTTGAGATGTAGGAGGGACTTCTTCTTTTCCATTCTTCCATGGTAAACTAATTTGTGATACTAGAGATGTTCAGAAATTCAAAGCTTGAAAAAATTCTTTGATATTTTTATATAGTCAGAAAAGGAATGAAGCTGTGGGGACCTAAAGCTAATAGAAAGCCCAGCACATATGCACATACTTTTCAACCTAAGAAAATAAAATGTGAAGCTACCGTTTATCCAGTAAAATGGTAGTGAAGCTCAGAGCAAAAATGCAGCCGTTCCATTGTACAAATGCCTCTGCAATTCTGACTAACATACTAACAAGATTTTAATCTGTAGTCATTCTAAAAGACTAAAGGACAATTTGTTATTAAGGCTCATTCCATTTGAGGTGGCTGCATGGACCTTGCTCAGTAATTTACAGCCTTTTTTATATCTTCTTTTTATTTGATAATACAAGGGGGAGTGCTTTTAAACTAAAAGAGGAGAGATTTAGATTGCATGTTGGGGAAAAATGTTCACCAACAGAGGCCCTGGCACAGGCTTCCCAGAGAAGCTGTGGTGCCCCATCCCAGGAGGTGCTCAAGACCAGATTGGATGGGCCCTGAGCAGCCTGAGCTGGGGGGGGTGAACCAGCCCACAGCAGGGGGTTGGAGCTCGTTATTCCTTAATGTCCATTTCATCCCAAGCCATTCTATGATGATTGACCAGGGAAATATCATGACTGTTTTCCAGTTCAGCAGTAAGGTTACAGCTTCTGGTACCTTCCTGACACTGCCATTTTATATGTTTATCCCAGAGGAAAGATGTGGCCCACAATGTTCCAGTATTGCAACTGCGGCTGAGGTCTGCCAAGCAGCTTTACAGGAGCCAGGTGCTGCTGCAAATGAAGGATTGTCTATATTACAGGCTATTTTCATAAAAGTCGAAAGTATATTTCAGATTTTTTCTGTGCCTCGAAGTCCTGAGGGTGAAGAGAGCATACTACTTCTATAATGGAAATACAAGAGAATAATTTAAAAAGGAATTGTGATTTCCTTCCCTAGACCTTTTTATTTATCATTTTATGAGGCTCTGTTTCAAGCTACAGTAAACCTTTTTGAATGCAAGATTATTGTGTAATCTATTAACACAGGCTTATAGGCATTTCAAAGCAAACATATTTGATTCGAGCTCTTCTTTTATCCATTCTCCTTGTCAGAAGAGTATCTTGAAATTAGAGAGTGGTTTTTGATTGTGATTTGTGTTTTTTTATCAAATAACGTGCTTCAAAGATACCTATTGTGATAATTAGCATCATCTTGGTTTTGTAAAGCACCTCTGTTAACCTTAGGCCTCCTGCACTTTCCAATTTACTCTTAGTTCTACAGCAGCAGAGGGACATAAAGGAACTCTGCCATTCCTTCACATTTCTTACTTTTTCTGGCTTATTGTATACATATGAACATACTTGAAAACTTGTGACTAAATGCACATAGGTTGCTCAGTACAGAAAATGAGAAAAAGACTTGCAATGGTAAGAGTCATACCATATTAACCACAGTCTTCTGTAAACAAATGAAAGGGGTAAGGCAGGAGACACAAGGTTTGAATACTTAGAGTTGGCATTGCAGTTCAAATTCGAAGGTCTGTGTAGGATTTCATTGTTAGGAGATTGACATACTTAGGAAATCAAAGGAACTTTGAAGCGTGATTTGACACAAAGAGCAACGTGTTAATATTCTGATTTCACAAAGCACCAAAATGTCAGCTATCAAAATGGTGTTGATTATATTTCACAGCTGCTTATGCTGATTCCAATGAAAAGAGTTTTGGGAAATTATTCCAAAGGGTGAAACTGTCTGCTTTTCTACCTTTTTAAACATTTTAAACCATTACAAACAAAAGGGCTGTCAAGAATAAAAACACTTAGATTGTGAATAACTTGTGAGTTAGATATAGATGGATTATTTAAGTTTTATTGTAATACAGATGCTTAATTATGACAGTGAGCACTATAAAAATTTCTAAAGACTAATATAATGCACTTCAGATACTCATGTAATTAAAATCTTCTGGGGATGAGGTCATCAGTCATGATCTAGAGAGAGAATCTGTGCCTTTGAAAACCCTGTGTTCTCTACTGAGATCTTTATTTAGTTTGTAGTGTTCAGGAGGTCATGAAATCCCAGTTTGGGTACTGATAATATCAGAATAATTTCTGTCTGCTTTCTGAAGAAGTGTAAGGATGACTCAAGGTTGGAGTAGCCTTCAGAGTGCCTTATCTACTGAGCATTTTCATTTCATTACCATGGTGATACATGAATTCTGACACAAAATAAAAATCAGTAAGTGTATCAGCCAGCAAGCAGCTTATAGAGCACAGACTTATGGGAAAGAGGGGAAAAAAAGTAGAAAAGAACAAAAGTTTTCTGTCACTGGAGGATGAAAAATGTAGCTATTGTATAAAAGCACAGTCTTAATTTTATGTTACTCAGTTAACAGTCCTGAAAATAACAGTTGAAAAAGACCACTCATTTTATGTGGTTCTTTATACTTTTTCAATACTTAATCTACAGATGTTTTGAAGTATCTAAGGAATAGAGTCTGGTTTATAGCATCAAATTGTAACTTGGTAGTTCCAAGTTTTCTTCAATGTAATTATTCATGGAAATAAAATATTCTTCCTACGCTCATTAATTGTCGGAAGAACCTATTAATATGAAGCAGCATGTATGCTTCTGTCAGGTGTAACAGTACATATGTAACTTGGCCCAAAATTAAATTCAATAATAATCAATAGATCAGTTGATCTGTTTACTCCTTTTTCCATTTTTTCCCCTTTTTTCCTTCATTAACCAGTCATTTCTACAGACAGAGAATAATTAATACTCCATTATCACAAACTGAAACCAGTAGTGGCTCTAGTCACGTATTCAGGCAATGATCACACGTGGAGGTTATCAATAATTTATACATTCAGAGAAAGGTGGTTAGTAAATGTGAACATTTTTAGGAATAATTGTGTTATTATCATATCTTCCTTTAAAGATTTAGATGAAGTCTGAAAAAAAGAATGTTCATTCTGGCACGGTCTAAAAGGCAATTTTGCATTCAAATGTGATTTCATTAAATGAAGATCAATTTGGGGTTACTTGACTGTCATCTTGGCTGCGATCACTGGCAAGATAAAATATTGGGTGAAATTGTGATAAAAGTCTGTGAGTTATAGAAAAGCTCTGGAGAAATTTTGAAAATGTGATAAAGATTCCAGAAATTTTACTGACATCAGAAAATGTTATCTTGAGTCCTATGGAAGCAGAACGGCAGGGCCTGAAAAGTGCAGACAGGAACTCCTGCCTGGGGTCTGGGGAAGGGAGAGTGAGAGGAAAAATCCCAAGAGCAGCCACATCTACCCTGCTACAGGAGGCTCTTCTGCCTTTATGTCCATGTGTCTGCTTTTTTTTGTTGGAAAAGTAAGGAAGGATGATGGTTAGCATTTTTTGTTTCATATCTCTTTATTCTTCCAATTCCTGCTCCCTCTTTATTGATTAATTTTCTCCTAAATTAGGCATACATTAGCATATTATCCTAGCTGGACTTTGTCTACATTTCTTTCAAGTTTTCATGAAAATCTGGTACAAACTGGTTTCCAGTTAGCATTAGAAGTTGAATTTATTACTTTCCTTATTAGACAGAAGAGGAGTTTCTCTTTTCCTGTCCTCCCCCCTCATCTCTTCTTTGTTCTTGGTTATTTTCATTTCACTAGGCAGTTGAAATTCCTGGTGACATTAACCTGCATAAAAGTGACTTCTGCTGCTAACACTATGGCACATTCTGCTTCAGCAGGGACTCAGAAGCTCACTAAGGAATATGTCAGTTCTTTTTGCAAAACCTTCTGGGCAAATGAACGACCTGAACACAATTCTGTTGCTGTAAAACATGAGCAGACAAACTGCTTCAGAGGTGGTGAAATATAATTGGCAGGATTTAGGTGTTCAGACATCAATCTCTTGTGCATTTCAGGTGCCTCAGAGAATGTGAGACATCTGCATGAGGTTTCAAATATGACATAGGACTTTCAGAAAATCTGAGCTTTTCTGGAATGATGGCTCTAGTCCTGGCAGGATACCCTCAGGCATCTAAACTGTTATTGGACTCATTCACATAGGCAGCTGAATTCCATCCCAGATCCTTTATTTTATGTTCTTAACATGCTGTAGCTAACACTTTGATGTACAGTCTTATCTGCAGCTTTTTCGGTGTTGTGCACCAAAACCCTCAGAATAGGGAAATGTTCTCTTGTGTTCTGCCAGCATCTCCCAATGCACCTCGCAGCTGGGATTATCTTAAAATGTCCTTTTTCTAAGTGTGATTTTTGTGGCTTTATGGGACATATATATTGTCTCAGCCATTTTAAGCTTTTAAAGATGTTTAATCAATAGTAATTTGACTGTTTTCATATGCATATTGTATATATGGAGTTAGGCATACTGAGCATCAGTGTCAGCTAATTATGAATTTAAACAGTGACACCTATATTTGAAAATAAGTGATATGATGGTTCCCCCACTGCTTCCCATTGGAAGAGTAGGAAACTAAAATTTTCAGCAATTTCATTTTAAGAAAATCATAGAATCATAAAATGGCTTAGATTAGAATGGACTTTAAAGATCATTGCACTCCAGTTCCCTAGTGTGGGTGGGTTGCCACCCACTAGCTCAGGCTGCTCAGGGCCCCATCCAGCCCGGGCCTTGAAGGCCTCTTGGGATGGGGCATCTACAACTTCTCTGGGCAGCCTGCACCAGGTTATTCACTGTATTTGTTCCAAAATACACATTTGAAATTTTTGTGTAAAGAAATTGTTTCCAAGTCATGGGGGAAGTATGATGGTCTTGTTTGCATTTCCTTTTTGAAGTAAGTGAATCGATATACACAATTTGAAAGGTTCATTCCAAATAACTAATAGTACAATTTTCTTTTTTTTTTTTTATTTCTGTACCAAGAGAGATTCTTCAAACCTTCTCTGTGCTATTTGGCATTAAAAGTAGACACTAAAAAGTAGAATCGTAGAATCATTACAGTTGGAAAAGACCTCTAAGAACATCTACCCCAAGCACCAATATTGCCCACTAACTCATGTCCCTCAGTGCCACATCTACACATTTCTTGAACACCTCCAGGGATAGTGACTCCATCACCTCTTTGGGCAGCCTGTTCCAGTGCTCAACTTCTCTTTCTAAGAAGTTTTTCCTAATATCCAACCTGAACTCCCCCTGATGCAACTTAAGGCCATTCCTTCTCATCCTATCACTGTTACCTGGGAGCAGAGGCTGACCCCCACCTCACCACAACCTCCTTTCAGGGAGTTGTAGAGGACAATAAGGTCTCCCCCGAGCCTCCTCTTCTCCATACTGAGCCTGATGGAGCTGTGGTTTCCCTGTTCAGTGCAGGGCAGTTGGACTAGATGACCTTTAACGGTCGCTTCCAACTGAAATTATTCTATGACTCTGTGAAAACTTGTCTCTCAAATAGTACTTGAGTCAAAGATAACTGTGTGATAGTAGTAAGAAAATCTGATTAACAACAAATGTACTATTGCAGACAGTTTTTTCTGCTTCCAGTGTGTTTGCGGAGGCAGAAAAGAGGGATCGTTCAGGAAGTGTTTTCACAATTGCAGTTTTGCAAGCTATAGCTTTTACTTCAGGCATTATTTTTCTGTTGTTTTTTTGATACGGAGAGAGATGTGTGTCCTTGCATGGACTCAGACTTGCACGATTGATTTTGAAAATAAATAAATAAACAAACCTAGTTCAGCTCATCTAGCACAATTCATAGCCCTCTGGCATTTAATTAAGTGGCTCTGCAAACTGTATACAGGATGCTTTTTATTTTTTTCTGTGCTTTTCACAGTTTTTTTCACAAGGCCACTACGTTTCTATTGGCTAGATTGAATATGTGTCAACAGAGTTGTTTCTCATGCTGCATGATTGCACTGGTGCTGTGATCTGCTTTTGGCAACTCTAAAATTGAAAACAGTAACACTAGTACAATAGAAGAGGAACAGCACGGGATGCACAACTGAGTACAGACACCCTATAGCCTATCTCATATATGAGAGTTAGCTGTTAATAATGGGCTTGGATTCTCTCTGAGGTTGTTGGATAGTTCAGATAAAAACAGCCAATCTGTGGCAAGTGCATGTCAAAATCAGTATGAGATTGTGCTATTAACAGCATCAGATTCTAGAAATTACAGTAAAACTTATGCGTTTATAACTTTTTATGGGACAGTTAAAGTATAGAATACTGCTGTATACAGGAAACAATAAGTATTTTGTAAGACTTTGAAAACAGAGTTGTAAGGGAAACATTTTTCTTTTATTATTATAGTTGTGGTATTTTTTTTAGTAAGAGAACAGTTATCAGAAGACTAGCGTTCAAAATGAACTTTCTAGCAGTGAGTAATTCAAACTTGATAAATCACAGAGGAAGCGTACCTAGCGTAAAGGCAGCAGCTCATGAGGCTTTGCGCCCACGTTACCAAAAAAGGTGCTCTTTGGATGGACAGAAAGGAAAGACAGCATCAAGCCAGCTCAAGTGGCCATCTCTTCTTACTATTTTTAAATGGAGACAAAGTTTGGAAGAGCGCTTACTGAAGAAGCACAAAACTCGATTGAATTGTTTTCAGGTAATGTGTTAGTTAAAGAATATCTTGGTTGCTGTCAGTATCTGATTATGATTAAACATGATCAGTTGCATGTGATTGTGCCTAAGAGATGTTTGATACGTGTGTCCTGTGTCATTCCCGATGCTATCGGAAGTAGATGCAAATGTCCTATAGTAGATTTTGCTGAAAATCGTGGAGTTTTCTTTGAAGTATCTCAGATGAGAGTTCTGAAGTAAGGGATTTGGAATAAACATTTGGAATACAAATATGGCTATATTAATTTTATGGTGCATATCATAAATGTTATGCAGTATTACATTTCAAAGACTGCAGATGAATTCTTTTCACCCTGTATTGAATTATTTCTTTTGCATTTTTAATAAAAAGCAAATTGGGGGAAAAAAAACAATTATTGTAGACATAGTTAATTATGAAAGAACACGGACAGCAACTGGAATATTTAGAAGTGTGTGCAAGTTCTTAACACATTTCCACTTCAAAGCTTCGAGTCTCACACTAAACTGCATGAAATAAATGCTTACTGGGAAAAAGTAAAATGGTTGCTCACTGTAACACAATAAGAGGTTGCTTAAGCTCAAATTCTTCAGCGGTCTTAAGGGCAAGGAGAATTTCAAAATATAAATTATTATGAGTGGTGTCGTAGATGGCTATAAAAGATAGTGTGTATAATGCTATGTATATCTGCTGTTAGGATATTGGTGTGGTGAACTTAGTTTCTCCTTTTATGGCATTTCCCGTATGTAACATATTCTTTTCAGTGTTGTTACTCGTAAATGAAATATAATTTATGAATATAATAGTGTCTTGTTCTAAGTTAACCTTCAAACAAAAATCCTTTTAATCTTCAAAAGAGAAAACTGTGCATAAGAGTATAAAATGGTTTTTAGCAAGGAATGGATTATATTATATTTTCGGTAGCAGTTCTTGAATGATAACAGTGAGTGGGTCATAACAATCATTCGCAATTCCATTCTTTTCAGAAGCTTCTGTGCTTAAAATTAAATGCAATGCAGATTCTAATAAAGGATTATTTTAAAAGATTCTTGTTCTGTTCATATTTAGGATAATCACTTACAGAATTAACTGCCTTGTACTCCTTTGTTAAGCAGCAAAATCAAAAAACCCTCTGGATAGTGCTTTTTTTCACCTATTTTTGCTCCTCTCTTTCTCTAATTAAAAAGAAAAATCAACAAATTCTAGCTGTGGGATATTATAGATCTAGTTTGTCTGCTTCTCCTTAATAAAGCAGAATTTTGTTTAAATGTTTCATAGCACACATGACTTTGAAACAAGTGTCTTTCCATCTTCAGCGTTCACTAGCAGAAGCAAAAATTCTTGACAGAGGCAACAGTTCTTCAAGGATGCAACTCTGTGTAAATTTAAATTAGATCTAAAATATCTTCATACTTAATTTATAAATATACTTAACTTATAAATATATGTATACTGCAGTAGAGGTAGATCTGCCAGTCATCTGCCAGTCAAATTTAAGAAAAAAGCTTTATGATGCTATACACGTTTTCATCTCACAGTAGGTAGATGTGATCTGCAGAATAGCTATATTAGCTTGGCATTAACTTCTGTGTTAGGTGGTTGACTTAGGAGGAGGGAAAAAGGAAAATTGATTGTGTTCTTGTGTTGCCTAATTTGAGTTTGGGATGAATAGTCTTAGAATTAAGCTCATTAGGTGATTATAAGTTGCAATTTTATATAGTGAATGCAATCTGATTGATGAATTGCAAAAAGATCTTAAAAGATAGATAAAATGGCTAATGAAATTTAGTATGAATGATTCTAAAACATATGATAGTGGAGAGTGGACAAGAATTTTAACATTATGGGCCTGGGTACACAGGACAGAGATCTCAGAGTATGACAGTTTCCAGATAAGATCACTTCAGTAGTGCTAAAACATACAAACAAACCAGAAATATAACCCACTGCCAGCAACAGCCCCAAAACGTTCTCTTACATTAGGAATTATTAAGAAAAGAATAAAATGCAAAACAAATGCCAAAACAATATAAAATGAAAAGAGCCTCCTTCAGAAGCTTTAGAGATCCTCATTAAGAATCTCTAGAGATGATGAAAGGGAAACTATAGCATGGCAGACTGTGTAACTCAGGGTCTCCTTTTCAATTACAGAAAGGACATGAGTGAAGGAAAACCATAATCCATTACATATACACTTGTTTCCAATGAGAATTTTGTTTTTTACAGATGCAACCTATGGTCCATGGAGTTGGCTCTAGGCCCACTTGTGTCCCTGGCTACCTCCATCTGATAAGATTTCCTGCCACTTGACATCCAGACAGGATAGTGGGGTATGGAAGTGAAGCAAGTGGAACACGAGGCAGAACACTTGTTTCTGAGGCATTGTAGATATAGATTATATGGATATCGTGTTTCCATGTGGTGTATGGAGGCAAACTGGGGACATTTGCAGCAGAACATAGTGATGAATCTCCTTTGGGACAGCCAGGAGTTAGTCTTTCACAGAGTAACCTTGCGACAAGAAGAAATAGGATTGAGGAGGGCGAGTGGAGAGTTGGTGGATATCACCACTTGGAGCAAAAGATGGGGAGATGCAGTATATGGTCCATCTTGAAGATGGTGCACATATCATGAGGGCCACATATCCCAGCAAGCTATTGTCCAGAAGGTCTCTAAACTTAATTAAAATCAACAAAGAAACTCCTCAGGTGCAACAGCAAGAGCAGTCCTGTCTGGTCTACAGCTATTGAGATACCCCCTCCCCCATCTAATCCAAGTAAGCTGCTGGAGAGGGACTGTTGACAGAGTGCACACCTGAATGGTACAGCTATGCCATGTGGATAAGACTAGGGTGCCAGGTGTTAGAACTGGAAGGATTAAACAGCACCTGGATGATTATGGGTGGGTATTCCCATGGTACATGAAGTGGAAGAAGGCTTAATTCCCAACATTTGGTGGAGCTGTCTGAGGTGGTGCTGATTTTGGTGAAGAAGTGTGGTTGTGACTTTCCATTCTGCTTTCTGCACATACAGCAGAGTTTGAGATAAGGTCCAAGTGCAGGAGCTGGAACATGTAGCCATAGAAACCGAGTTGGAATTGCCCTTTTGTTCTCACCTAACTACTGTGGGACATAGGGCATTAGAGGAAAGGAGCACTTGGTCTAACCAGAACATGATTTTTTATGTACTTACATTTGATCTAGACGTGGCATCTTTGACAAATTCTCTTTTAGAGACCTTGCTTTCATCATGACTTACAGCACTTGAGAATGGACGATTAGGTTTACTCCAGTTTAAATAAAATCAAAAAACATAATTATATTTAGTTTGCAGTATGCTTTAGGAGCTCTTAAAAAGCAAAACCAAGGAAAAAAAAAGAGAAACGTGTCAGGTGAAAAAAAGAAACCATCATACATAAGCATATTCATCATGCTTTTCAGTAGATAAGCAGATTGGTCTTTTTTGAAGAGTTCTACTTAAGATTTGTTGGAGGTATGAACATATACTGGTAGGTGATTGGATTTTTTTTCTTTGGAATGTTGATTACAGAGCATTGGATCAATTTTCCTTCTCTGAGAGAACTTCAGTCTGCTTCACTAGGATTTGGACTGCTATTTTCAACTGCTTGCCACACTTTGTGGACTTGGATTCACACCAGGGACTCATGAAATAGCTTTTCTGGTTCCTTCTCCTTTTGGTTTTTTTACCCTCTAAGATAAATGACTGTTACTGACAGTCAATGAGACTGCTTTTAATTGAGCTTCATAATGACTTTGGGACCCTTTTCACCTTATCTCCAGAGGCCTTTATCACTTCAAAATCTGATTCTTTAAACCACCTTGAATTCTGGAGATTCATGGAAAGTCCTTCATAGACTAACTGAGATCTCTCCTGAAACTCTTTACTGGTAAACTGAGGTTTTATTGTTACATGTACCATCATGGTAGCAGCAAATTTGAGTTACAGACCATATATGCTGTATATATGTCATAATTTTTACAGTCTTTAGCTCCCCTGAGAGGTCAATATTCAGAACAGAGGTGTTTATGTGTTTAGCCTCCATTTAAGCTGAGTACTTGCCATAAAAATTTTGCAAGTTGTAATTTTTATGAGGAAATAATTAATTTCCTTTTCATCTAACTTGCACATGGTTATATACAATAAATATGCTGTTCCAGCAGCTGGACATAAACAATCTACGTTGTTTCGAGGCTACCCCATTTTAATTAGTAGGTCTTTCTTTCAAGGTATAGCAGTTTTTGAATGCCAGTGTCCCTTTACAGAACTAAAGGGAATAAAAATGTGTTCAATGTCTCCATGTCATTTTACTCTAATTAGATAAGCAAAGTAAATGACTATGCATAATTGTTCTAATGCAAAAGTCTTTAATGGACACAAGAAACATTGGGGGAAGAAATACATTTCTCTCTCTTCTTCTTTCTGTCTTTGTCTTCATCTTTCTTTCTAGTTTTGTCTTTTGAAATGCCAAAGTAGGGAATTTAAAAAGCAAAGAAACAGAGACAATAAAAGCATGTTTCTTTTATTTCACACATACAGAGCAGTTTTATTCGGGAGGTAGAAACTGCACCACCCTTAGTAACTAGGCTTACACTACTACAATTGAGGTGATTTGTTTTATAGAGTTTTCTGTACAGCTACCACAGTAAGTGCATGTAGATCAAAAATTACAAGTGATCTGGTCTACCACCATTACAAATGAAGCATTTTATAGTCGTAGCTAGCATGCACCAATTTATTTTGTAAATATGTTATATTCCTGGACTACATCATGTACAAGTTGATGGTGACCTTTAGGAACTGGTGCTAGAAAACAATAGATCAAAGGTAAGAATTTGAACTTGTGCCTTTATCCTTGCAGGGTGGAAGAGTTCTGCTCAAGAGATGGAAAAGGGGCAAGGCCAGCATTTCATCTCATGAGGCCTCTCTGTGGTGTTTGACTGCAGTCTGGCTTGTACAAAACAAATTTAATTTTTTTAATTACTAGGTTTAATAAAATCCCAGACTGGAAAGTATGATTATAATTTTGCACGAGCTTGGGAACATCAATAAGCAGTAGATGGGACTGCTGTGGATTGAATTGGAAACCATCTTTTAGAATCCTGTCACCCTTGTAGATAAGAGCCACATAAAATGTAGCTTTAATATTTGAAACTTAGAAATGTTGCAGCTCAAAGTTTTTATTAAGGGAGTTGGAGTGTAGCCCTACTAGCTCACTTGAAAAGAGTTTATGGATGCATTTCATAATTATATTCTTTGTATTGAAAGTAAAACTAGCCTGCAAAACTCTGTGAAGAGGTTGTCAGAGTTTTATAGTCCATGCTTATTGCCTAAAATCTTTCTCTTTCTAAGCATCCCAGCCTAGCTTGAACTGTGGCAGAAGCAAAATGTGACACACGTGATACTAAACACAGAAAGTGTGTTTAGAAATACTGCTTGAGGAGTTCATCTGACAAAGGATGGCAAAAGGGATCATAGAGCTCACAGAATCATTAAGGCTGGAAAAGCCCTCTAAGATCATTTAGTCTGTCCATCCACCTACTGTCAGTATTGCCCACTAACATATGTCCCCGGGTACCACATCTCCACGTTTCTTGTACACCTCCAGAAATGGTGACTCCACCACATCCCTGGGCAGCCTGTTCCAATGCCTCACCACTCTTTCTGAGAATAAATTCTTTCTAATATCCAACCTGAATGTTCTGGAGGCTCTAAGGTAGAAAGCATTCACGTTCCTGTTTTTGGTTTCCCTTTCCCCCCAGATTCAGAGTTATTTGTTTCATTCCAATACTAAAACTCTAGCTCAAACCTTGAAAACTTCGATGAAACACAACTCTTTGTGGTAATCTCTAATACTGAGTAGGATTTGGGAATGAGATTGTGGAGATGGATATGGCTGTCTTTCCTCACATAGAGCTGCTGTGGAGTTGTTCATATCACTTCCCTTATGCCAGCTGATTATCACGGGGAAGAAAATGTATTCACATAACAGTGTGGACATCAGCAGTCCTGCAGTGATGATGCAGATGTTTAGGAATCCTAGATATTGCCTGACTTGTGAAGGCATTCCATGAAAAATTTAAGGGAGTAGGAAGCAAATTTTTTTGCTGTATTCACTTAAATTTGCACGCTCTACTATGGTTCTCATAATTCAGATCATTTTAAAAATCTGATTTCTTTACTGTAGCCAGACTATATTTACAACAATGTATATGTGAACATACTTCAGCAGAATTCTAGGTAAAAACAGTAATATTTCATGATAAATTTCATTTATTTTGGAGATGAGAGTGATGGCCTTGGATGCAAACATGGTAATTCTGATTTTTTTCCTGAATCTTCAATAGTTGCTGCAGCTAAAAACAGAGACGCTGCACACAGAGGAAGGTGCTTGTTGTTGGGAAGATGATGGGGCTAATAAAGCTGCAGTAGTTTATCCTACAGATTCCCAACAGAGTCTTTTGTTTATAGTGTGAGAAACAGGGAACAGACCATGTGCCATCTTGTGGCTTCTGTAGCCACTGCAGCTAGTTTAACAGAGAATGAGTGTCAGCTGAAATATCGTTCATGCCTTTTTTTAAAACTTAATGAGCTGCATGTGAACACTGGCTGAGAGGAGAAATGGGAAAATGGGGCTCTTGTTGGAGAGGAATTGGGGTGAAAAATAGGAATTGGGGTATTTTGATTTATTTTATTTTTTCCTCCTGCCTGCTTTTCCACTAGATAATGTCATCCTGGAAACAATTTGCTGTAATTGTTCTTCACTCATCTAAATGTAATGCTCTTTGCAGTGCTGAGGTTGGTTTCTGTTTGCTCATTCAGCTTGTACTCCATAATTAAAACAATTAATGTGCTGGCTGCTGTGTCTTTTAGATAGAAGCTTGTAGCAGGGTATAAACAGAGGGTCACAGCTTAACTGGGTGCATCGTTTTACTTGACTAGCTTCAATATAGACAATTAAACATGTTATTTTTCTGTTGCAGACAACACGGTAATTATCAGGTTTTACCTAAATTATGAAGAAAGGAAATATACATAAAAAAAAGAAAGAAAGAAAGACCAAACGATCATTATTTTGAAGCCTTACGTCATGTTTTTATACTGAAAATCTTTGTCTTCCTTGTCCTTAATTCTGTAGCATATATTGATAGTTTACCTGTGCAAAACTATGAAACAGAATGTTTCATGAAGAATTAAAACATCCTTAGGTACACAGAGCTACAGTCAGCAAAGCACTACTGCAGTGTCAGGATGGGTATTTCCAGACACAGCAGCAGAAAATGGGGCAAAGAATGCAGTATTTCTGTGGGCAGGAGTCAACTGACAGATTAATTTATCTATCAAAAATCATGTCAGATGACTTTCGTACAGAGTGACATGCTGTTTCCAGGAGATGGAATGAGAAGAGATGTCTTCTTTCATTGTGATGCTAAATGCAGTGGAGAGTGAATTTTGCAGAGAGTCTGGCAGTAGCAGTTTAAAAAAGCAAAAGGGGATAGTAGGTCTGTGGAAGGAAGCCTCGCACATGGCTTGCCTAGGTTTTTGTTCCATACAGCTGACCCAGAGGCTTTGGTGACAGAGACCATCATTGTTTAGGATGGAAAGGACCTCTGAGATCATCTTAGTCCAGCCAGCAACCCACCACCACCATGTCCACTAAGCCATGTTCCCAGTGCCACAAATACTGCAGTTCTGGAAGACCATCTTACCTAATACAAAGAATTTGTCTTAATTTTGAAAGAAATGGGACATCTGAAGTCAGTATCTTTCCATCTTGAGATGATTAAAACCAATGCACATCAAGTAAAATAAAATAAGGGAAAATAATGCTGAAGTCAGAGACTGTACTGCTAGCTGTCTTGAAGGACACAGTAATGAGCTTTGATGTCTTTTGTACAGCACTTGAAAATATGATTTTACCTGCCTGCACAATTTCACTTTAGGTTTCACCTGTGCAGATTAACTCCTAGACGAGCAATGTAAACCAGGCTTGACCAGGTCATCCACTCTTCAGTGTAAAAATTAACAAGTGATGTAGGGAAGATTAAAATGAGCACTAGGAGCAGACACTGAGAATTTCAGCACTTGCTATAGGCCTACTGATCCTTAAAATGTCTACAACTTGCAGTGATTTATTTTCATATCAGTATTTACTTCAGTCTTACTTTCTTCACCTACAGGACACCTTAAAGGCACTTTTCTTTGTTTTAAAATATTGAATAACTAAACCAGGCTTGTTCAGATTTAGCAGCATGTTAAAACCTCATCAGAAAGTGTAGTTTTAGATCTCTCTAAAGCTTATCCATATGAAGTCATTAACCTTTCTGTTTACTAAAGCTACATCCTCTCTTGTTTGAGTGTTTGATAAAATTTGAAATTAATACTTTAACAAACTTTCTTGAAGAAACCTGTCAGACTTGAAACAGAGACTTCCACTATCTTGCTAAATATTTGCCTACTTCCAAATTTCTTTTTACGAGGACGTTGCCTAATGAGAAAACAACTCCGACAGGGTGTGGAAAATTCATACTTCCTTGACTCTGAAGCATATTTAGAGTGTCATTGTGTGGAAAATGTATGAAATACTGAATGAGAACTGAAAATTAAAATATATTCATACTTCTGACAATTATCCAGTTATGTCAGATATAAGAAAGAACAGGATAAAGAAATACTTTGTCTCTGTCTACGCAAACACTTTTTGAAATTCATACCTCTGTATGTGAAGAGCAAGCATGTTGTGCATTTCCAGTCACTCAAACTATTCTGCAACTGCTGGCCAAGTCAGAGCACAGTTGGACCTATCTTGGTTTCAGTGAGAATTTGGCACTGGGATTACTTGACACTTTCTGATGATTTGACACCTTTGTGTGACTCATTCCTTCAGTTAGGTTGTTTTTGCATGTGTTTCTAATCAGATATCACTTCGTTATTGCTGAACAAGAAGGTGGTGAGCTTTCAGATATTAATCTTGGAAAACCAGCAGCATGATTTGGCCTTTATGAGCAAATGCGATTTCTCTTTAATCTCTGTAGTGAATTGAAACAGAGATTATTTTCAACATATGCTTCAGTGTGATACTTAATACTTGGAAAAATATTCTGTCCCAGTGCTTGCAATTTCACTTTTGAAAATTTAAAAGGGAATCACACAGCTACTAGGCAACAGAAAGGCAAACTTTCTTATATGAAACACTAAAAGCTACAAAACACACAAAAACTGTATGGAATGAATTTGTGCAAAATTATAAAATGTTTGAGATTCATTTCAGGAATTTGTAGTCCAGATCAGCCTAGTGAAATGGAAAGAAGGCAGAAGGACAAATACATCTGCGAGTATGAAGGATAATGAAAAAAAAAATGGAAAGAGGAAAAGCAGCAAGCTGAGTGGAGAGTATCTTAGTTGGAATATAGTGATTATTTATTATACTATAGAAAACATCTCTGATGTCTTAACTATTATTCTCTTTGTAGATAGAGATCACAGAATTGTAGGGGTTGGAAGGGACCTCTGTTGATCACCTCATCCAACCCCCTGTTAAAGCAAGTTCCCTACAGAAGGTCACACATATAGGCATCCAGATGGATTTTACATTTCTCCAGAGGAGACTCCACAACCTCTCTGGGCATCCTGTTCCAGTGCTCTGTTACTCTGACAGTGAAGAAGGTCTTCCTTGTGTTGGTATGAAACTTCCTGTGTTCCAGTTTCTGCCCATTGCCCCTTGTTCTATTGCTGAATACCACTGAAAACAGATCGCCCCTATTGACTTGATTCCTGCACTTTAGATATTTATAAACAGTGGTTCCCTCTCAGCCTTCTCTTTTCCAGGCTGAAGAGTCCCTAGTCTCTCAGACCTTCCGCATATGAGAGATGCTCCAAGCCGTTAATCATCTTTGTTGCCCTCCACTGGACTCCTAGGAGATCCCTGCCTTTTTTGAACTGAGAAGCCTGGAATTGGGCACAGTATTCCAGATGTGGCCTCACCAGGGCAGAGTTGAGGGGGATAATCATCTCCCTTGACCTGCCTGCCATGCTTTTTTTAAAGCACCCCAGGATACCATTGGCCTTCTTGGCCACTGGGGCACACATCTGGCTTACGGTCAACCTGTTGTCCACCAGAACACCCAGGTCCTTCTCCGCAGAGCTCCTCTCCAGCAGGTCATCCTCTAACCTGTACTGATGCATGCGATTATTCCTTCCCAGGTGCAAGACTCTATATAATACTTGCTCTTGTTGAACCTCATCAGGTTCCTCTCTGCCCAGCTCTCCAGTCTGTCCAGGTCTTGTTGAATGGCAGCACAGCCTTCCAGTGTGTCAATCACTGCTCCCAGCTTTGTATCATCAGCAAACTTGCTGAGGGTAGACTCTATCCTTTCAACCAGGTCACTGATGAAGATGTTGAACAAGAGCGGACCCAGCACCGACCCCTGGGGAACACTACTAGTTGCAGGCCTCCAACTAGGCTCTGTGCTGCTTATCACAATACACCGAGCTCTGTCAGTCAGCCAGTTCTCGATCTTCCTCACTGTCCACTCATCTATCCCACACTTTCTAAGCTTCACGTTGTGGGAGACATTGTCAAATGCCTTGCTGAATTAAAGGTACACAACACTGCTCTCTCCCCATCTACTCAGCCAGTGTTTACATGTTAGAAAGCTTCCAGGTTGGTAGAGTGTGATCTTTTCCTATTTATTTGTTCTTCCATGTTGTTATTAGCTGGAAAACCGATGTAATCCTTTCTTGTCCCATCACCAGTGCTTTGCTCCATGTACAACAGGTTAATCTGTGTTAATCTGATGTCAACACTGAACATCTAAAAACATCCATTCATGGTTTAGTTATTGCAGTGTATGGAAGAGTAGGCAGTGAATATCCCTAAGTAAAGAAAATGGTGAAGCCAAATGAGAAAATGCAGGAAAACAAGAATTATCCAGTTTATTTTTAGAGGAAACTTTTAGGAATCTGATCCGACCTTCTAAATTACTTAAAGTTTTTGAAAATCTTTCTCTTACTATAGCAGGTGTAGCAATCTGGCAGGTGAACATATTCCTAGGCCAAGCATACAATACATGCATACATACACTGAGATTACATCTTCAAGACCTGGGAAACAGCTCAAAGTAGCTCCTGTGGAATGCATAGCTGGCTACTTGGACAACATTATGCCTCCATCCCTGTGCTTTACTGAAGTTTCCTCTTGACATTGGGGTTTAATCTGCACTGCAAAAAGGCACTCAGGGCAGAATAACACAAGGTATTAGTGCCAAGCATTAACACACTTCAGATTGTAGCATTAGCTCCTTTTCGCGATGCCTGTGCTATGTAGGCAGCTTCTCAGAGGCACATAACACACTTTCATCTCTTATTTTGCTGAATTTGATTTATGCAGCTCTTAACACCTACTACTTTGCCATTACAGACTCACTAAATGAAACAGCTTTTTGTTTGGAAACTCATGTTCCCTTGTTTATTGTTTCTGTTATCTACTAACAGTATAATAAAATGAAATCTGATGTTGGCATTAAGCATATTCAGTAGGGGGAAAAATTATCTTCTGTCAAGTATGCCAGTTACAATAACAGAGGCTTATGCTGTCACCTTTCTGGTCAAAACCAAACGTCGTGGCGCAGTAGACAATGTGTATTTAATGGTAACAATCCTTTGTATTATAAAGTATTCTTTAAATAAAGTCATAAAATATCTAAGAATCTAAAGCTGTTAATGTTCTTTACATCTAAAACATGTTTGTATATTTGCTGTTTTTATTATTATGCACTTCATCTCATTACATTTAATATAAACATGAGTACAATAAGTTAGATTCTGTGCTAACTGGTTGCATATTGTCATTAAGATACTTAGACTCTGGCCTGCCCAGAATGAGGATGGGGAGTGAAATCCAAGGCCTATTAAGTTTCAAATCCTTGTTTCTTTAATGAAGTACAAAATTAATTAACATGAATTTGTTTGATCTAGTTATAGATATCCTGGTGACTGGTGGCCAGTTTCCCCTTTACAGCACCATCCAAGCTGTGTTTAAAGGTGCCTTGTCTGGTGTACCTTCATTTTAATGTTCATCAACTCTCAGTTGGATGCTGAAGCATCCTATAACAGAGATACTGATTTCATCTTCATTAGAGAAGGTCTCGGTGAAGGCATGATATCGTATTCCTCAGCATCTGCAATATCATCTAAATGTGAGCATGGAGGAGTATTGGGGAAATAGCTTTTTCTTCTGATAGAAAATGGTTATAATAGCAGAAATACAAAAAGATGCTAGTGTAGAGATTCCTGAGCCAGGGGAATCGTGGATTCATAGAATCACTTGTGTTCAAAGGGACCTTTAAAGGCCATCTAGTCCAACTCCCCTGCAATGAACAGGGATGCCTACAGCTAGATCAAGTTCCTCAGAGCCCCATCCAGCCTGACCTTGAGTGTCTCCAGGGATGGGGCATCCATCACATCTCTGGGCAACCTGTGCCAGTGCCTCACCACTCTTATTGTAAAAAACTTCTTCCTTATATCCAATCTAAATCTCCCCTCTTTTAGTTGGAAACCATTTCCCTTTATCCTATCAAAACAGACGCTGCTACAGAGTCTGTCCCCTTCTTTCTTACAGCTCCCCGTTAGACACTGACAGGCCGCTCTCAGGTCTCCCTGGAGCCTTCTCTTCCCAAGGCTGAACAGCCCCAGCTCTCTCAGCCTGTTCTCATAGCAGAGCTGTTCCATCCCTTGTATCATTTTTGTGGCCCTTCTCTGGATGCACTCCAACAGGTCCATGTCTCTCCTGGACTGAGGACTCCACATCTGGACGCAGTACTCCAGGTGAGGTCTCACCAGTGCAGAACAGAGGGGCAGGATCACCTCCCTCGCCCTGCTGGCTGTGATTCTTTTGATGCAGCCCAGGATGCATATGGCTTTCTGGGCTGCGAGGGCACATTTCTGGCTCATGTCCAGCTTCCATCCACCAGTACCCACAAGGCTTTTTTGGCAGGGCTGTGCTTCATCCTTACATCCCTCAGTTTGTACTGTTAGCAGGGGCTCGTGTAACCCTTCTGCAGTACCTCAGGGAGTGTAATCAGAAACTGGAGGAATGAAGGTAGAAATGATCTGCTGTGGGGAGTGATGGAGGAAAGGGTGGAGATGGAGGAGAACAGTACCAGTGGGAGCATTGCATGGAGGATGGAGAAACTTGCACTTGATGCACTCCAGGAATCTGAATCAAGTGGATTTAGACAAAGGTCAATATTTCTTTTTGTGTTACTGATGCCGACACTGAAGTAAATTATATATTTTATTCTGTAAACATTTATTATAAATGTACGTCAAAAAAAAATCCTGGTTAGAGTAAATTAGATATTTAGCACAAAACAAGGTTACTTAATTAGAGAAAGTTACTACAGTTCTTTTGTTGCAACTTTGACAGCTGCAGTACTTGAATGTGGTATGTAGCACTGATAACACCAATCGCTATTGGAAGTTATTGATGTTATCAGTACAGGCTTTTTACAGGCTATAACTCTGACAGAGTTTGGCATTTTCATGCTCTGTTTCTATGTGTCAGGCTAACTGATTTCATTCTTTGTTAGTGTTTTCAGTTTTCGCCAAAATGCTTTAGTTGTTTATGAATTGACATTAAAGAGTGAAAATCCTGTGACTGTGTAATTCTATGAAATGATATTATCTTTAAAAAATAATAACTAGGGAATTCGTTTATTATTATTTTTTTACTGATAGTCTAGCATGTCTAGAAGAGCAAGATGACTCTCTTTAAGGGAGTTCTTTCTGAACATGCAAAGAAGTTTTGCTGAGTTTTAAGCCAGAGTTCACACAGACTCTCTGTACTTGATAGAGATAACAATTAAGCCTTAAAATAGATATTTTTTTCTTGCACATGCTGAAGGTTGTTTCTGTTCCTCATTCTAAGAAAAATACATCAGCATCATTTTCCCAAGAATTAAGCTAAAGTTGAAGTCAACCTTTCCCTGTAACAACTCTTCTATCCCTAAATGTGTCTGTGCACTGGAACTGAAAGCACACAATTCGTGTCCCAGAATAATAAGCCAAGCTGAGAAGACTGTAATATCTTGGGAAACAACAACAGCTGTATCTTGGGTCTGAGTGGCATAGAAGCTGGGCATTGCTGTTAAAATAAATCCATTTGTGAAGATGGATTTGGGGAATGAAAGGGTAAGAGAATGCCACTGGGAATCAGTAGGGTAGAACCAGCATGGTTTCTTTAATGAACTCAGAGCAAACTACAGCATAGCACAGGAAGTAAACCGAACAAAACCCCCAAACCCACCTTCATGCCAATCTTGGACACTTGATTTACCCATACCTGACAATTCAGGATTTGTTCAGCACATAAAGCATGTAAGATACTTCGTACTGACCTCAGCTGCATATTTTGGAGTGTTTGTTTGTTTTTAATGATTCTACTGCAAATTAGACCCAGTGCTTTCAAATTAAATAGCTAGAAAATGAGGCATATGTGATGACCACATATGATAATGTTTTTTTAATTAGTTTCCCCAGAGTTACACAAAAACACAGAGAGAGGACCAATCGAGCAGTTGTGGGAACGATTTCATTACCTTATCTATAAGATTTTCTTGATTATCTGATGCAGATGGGATGAGACATCTTGAAAACAGCTTAATTCAGTACATAATTTATTTCCAAAGGAAAATGGAGTAAACAGAAGTTCAGATTCTGTAGTCTCTTCTTAGCTATCACAGATCGTATATTTTCCTCAGTCCAATGAATATGCTCTGCCCAGTTAAACAGTAGGTACATATGATGTTCCATATGGATAAGTAACTTTAATGATCATTCTAAAAAGCTTAATCAGATGGCAAATACAACATCTGTTTACATATCTCCATTAGAGATAACTAACATTATTTTGAAAGTCACCCTCAGGGTCTGGGGAGATAATACTGGGATAACTCACTGGCTCATTACTGGAGAAACTGAGGGTTATTCTTTGTCTAGTTAACATCAATAACTACAGAATGGCAAGAGGTCTTGTAAAATGTGGAAATTACGACAATCAGAATGATTTAGAATCTGATGAGATCTGGCTCTAGAAGCAGAAATGTGACTGTAATGAAGATGGAAATACTGTGGCTAGATTCAGTGCAGCTTGTAGCTGTTTAAATATGCTATTTATTTGTGCATGGGGAGAGAGACAGACCTCTAATTTGCCTACATCATCTCAACTAGTTGCACATAGTGCCTCGCGTATATGCTAAGGTGCAGTTCAGTGCTTTTTCAGTGCCCAGCCCAGCTTTGTTCTGGTTACACTGTCATCCAGCTGTTTGTGAACCAGGGTTACAGTTAAAATCTGAGCAAATTGGAGTTTTCCTCATTGAATGAGAGTTGTTCATTATAAATTGGCTACATGAGCTTTTATGTCCCACCAAGCATGGAGACTTAAAAATGAGATGAATTTAATTACTTTTCAGGATTGAGACTAAACCAAATATGAAGTATTGCCTTAAGAATGCTGATATGTTTCCATTTTACAGGTAAATTGTCAACTTTTATGAGAATAAATGTAAATGAATATTATTGCCACATCGTCAGTGTTGGCTGCATTGAGATTAGCAGCACTTTTCTTACAAAGCAGTTCCTTGAAAATGTCACAGTCCCAGACAAACTGTGCTATTCACTCACCTGATTGCAGAGTATGAGCCCATTGTTTTATGATGAGTCCTTCAGGCCACTTCTGAATTAAAGTTCTCTTCCTCACCTCTTTATCTGATGATTGAAACCTGATCTTAAGGTCCTACTATCAAAATTCGGCCATGCACCCTGATATATGCCATTCCCCATTGTTTCAGATTTCTGGGTTCATCCGCTTTGTAAAGAAGGATCTGGTGGTTATGGGGAAGACCAAGTAGACTGTGCATCAGTCAATCCTTGTCTCAAGGCCAACATTCTGCTGGGCTGCAGGAGACAGAGCATCACTGGGAGGTGGAAGGAAGTGATCTTTCCCTTCCACTCAGCACTGCTTCCTTCCCACCTATTTAGTGATTCTCTGAACTACATCTACATGCATTGTCTTGGGTTGCTGACATAAGTTAAATAGACAAATACAACAGATCAGCTGGAGGTGAGGACGTTTTATTCATTTCTTAATTAATGATGTTCCCACAAAATGTATCTTTTAACTGTCTTTGAATCATTTACTGATGGTAAACCAACATAGTTATTAGTGGGATTTCGGTTTGTTTCCTTATTTCTGTCAAAAACTGAAATGTATACTGCAGAGTTTATTTGCCTGTGTTTTTGTTGCATAGAGAAAGGCTGAGTATGAAATGACAAGTTTCAGTCCTGCAGCCATGTAATTAGGATAGGAGTTAGATTCTAGAGCCTGTGTGTATGGGAAAGAGGATGATCAATACGAAGTGTGTTCAGGTTCACTTTAGAAGTGACCAGGATCATTCAATTTCAGTTTGTGGATACAATTTTTTGAAGATTTGCATTTATAGTCTGAGAACCTCGTATCCTATATCTGCTCTCTTCCATGCCATATTTTATTTTAAAGTCATAATTCAATTATGAGATTGTATTTTTTGAGCTATGCTCTGTTCACTACTCTTCAGGAACAGACATCCTGGTAGAGAGAACCTCATTGCTGCTGGCTTATTAATTAATTACTTATTAATTAAGTAGGATCCAGAACTGGGATACTCTGAAGAGTGTAAAGACTTCATTTTCGGTCAAAATAAATCTGTTGAATCAGGTATAGTGTAAGTTCAAGACTCTCTTTTATTCCATGGCAACATTGCCTAGGGTAAGCGTCTCAAAAGCTATTGGGGGAAATGAGATCATATATCCAGTAGTTTAGTTTATAGCTTTTCTTTTGCTTTGATTTTTTGAATAAGTAGCAGAAGGTTGTTCAATTCAGTAAGAACAAATTAGTAACTTCTAGTATTGATTTAGTATGAATCTCCATTTTAATTGGGCAGATAGATTGCTTTTGGATGGCGAATACAGATATATTGGCAAAACACTTCTTACAGATTTTGACAAAAGTCTTCTGTCCAGAGAAAAGTCAATCTCAAATGCCTTAGAAGAATGAAATAATGAAGATGAGTGAAGGACAGAAAATATTCAATAGAATTATTTGCTTGGCTTTATGTAGGTATTTCTTGAATTTTGCTGCCAAAATTGGGGTCGGGGTTGGGCTGAGCCTGAGACATCAGCGTGCAGCTGCTGGGCAGGTCAGAGCTGTGGTGGAGCTGGGAATCCTGTCCCATGGCCTTGCTGGAGTAGGGGTGGAGCTCCAGACTGGGGTGAATTTGCATCCTGGCCATGGGCAATGTGGGAAGAGGACGTGGCACAAGTGGCCTTGGGAGTGCCCTCAGGGTCCTGACAGTCACTGCCATCAGATTCCTGTTTGTAGGTATAAGTTTTCACAACTGTCCTGAAAACCACTGCAATTTACATTTAGAAGACAAAAGATAAGCAATTAAACCTTCAGACACGTTTCACTCTGTTTAGTGTATGTTTAGAACAAGCTTTGAAAGTCTAATCTGTTGACGATTTACAACAGTCAAAAGATGATGAAGAAATAAAGCATTATTTCTCTTCTCAAAGAAAATGTGTTATTAGCATTTAACACAAACTGGTGTCCTCTTTTGCCTTGTTGAATGCCACTGGAAAACAGAATGCCGATTTAGTTCAGAATTTTCTGTTTCTTCATTTTTCTCACATTCTCTTAGCTCACTGACTGTTCCACAGTATTCATTTTCCAGACTGAAAAAGTTTGTCTTTACTGGCCAAGATCTACAATCAGTATTTAAAAAAAAATATAGTTTTGGGGTAAGAATGGGGTAAAAATGAGGCTGACCTGTAACTTTTGCCATCTAGTTGACTTAGTGTCACTTCTGTCATATAATTAGCTTCAATTTATATTAATGTAATACGCGAATGTGGTTCTTATTAGCTGGGAATCTCAAGGAGAGTAACCAAAGACTGACTGACCAGGAAAACATCAAAAGATGTGCTCTACAGTATGGGACATTTGTTGAGTAAAGGAAGCATTTGCAACACATTTTTAATACGTTGGGCAACCTGTTCCTGAGCTTAATTATTTGCATGGCAATTTTCTCCCTGACATCTAATCACATTTCCTTTGCTGCAGCTTGTATTTATTGATCCTTTCCTTTTGCTGTGCAGCTCTGAAAAGAGTCTGACCCTGGCTTCTCTGCAGCCACCATTTAAGGGGGTCATCTAGATTTTCCCCTTAGCCAGTTTCCTGAGCTGAACAAGCAGAGTCTTTCTCATGCTGTCCATGTACATCATGTGCTCCAGCTGCCTGACCACTTTGTTGACCTGCTGAACTCACCTCAGTTTGTTCATCTCTCTCTTTTATTGCTTCGCCCAAAACAGGCACAGCACTTCAGATGTGCTTTCATAATACAGTGGAAGCGAAGAATTGCTTTCCTTGACCTCTTTATACACACTCCCACTAATATCAATCACTGTGGTCTGCCTTCATTGCAGTGAGGGCATACTGCTGACTCCTGTTCAGCTTGCCACCAGGACCCCATTTTTAATCTGCAAAGCTGCTTTCAGTCAATAAGTCCCCAGCCGGTTCTGTGGCATTGGTTATTCCTCCCAGGGTGATAGGGATCACATTGCTTTGTTGAACTTCATGAAGTTTCTGTCAGAGTATTTCTCCATTGTGTCAATATGCCTATGAATGCTAGCCACGTCTATTGGTGGATCAGCTGCTCCCCCCAGTTTTTTGTCATCTGTGAACTTTTAAAGTTTGTTCTATAACCATCATGGGCTGACCAGCCTGTAGTTCCCCAGATCCTGCATTGATGTTTGATGTTTGCCTTTTTCAGTCACAGAATCTCAGAATGTCTCAAGTTGGAAGGGACCAACAAGGATCATCAGGTCCAGCTCCTGGTTTCACACAGGACCACCCCAAATCCTTCCCTCTTTTTGTCCACACCCTTCATCCTGTACCCTACTCCTTCCACCACATCATCCACAGTGAGGTGACATCTGTGGCCATCTGGGCATGCTGTAGGACTTCTCCAGGTACCATAGCCTTTCAAGGATGAGAGATGTCTTGCAATGCTGGCAGGCTTCCTAAGGACATTTGGATGCGTCCCTTCTCGTTCCATGGACCTGTGTCCATCCAGTTCGCTTAAGTGGTATCTAGCTCCATATTCCTGTATTGAAGGTATCACTGTCACCCCCAGAATCTGCTTCCCCTTGCAGGGATGTGGGAAACCTGAGAGCAGACCTCACCCATAAATGAAGAGACAAAAATAATCACTGATCACCTCAGCCATATCTTTGTCATTATATTCCCATGTCTTCCTTCATCTCCCTTTTGTTGCTGGTGTGCCTGTGGAAGCTGTTCTTGTTACCTTTCACATTCATCTATGATTTTAGCTTCTGCTGTGCTCCACTAGCTCTATTGCTAGAGAAAATTATAACAAAGCATAGGGATATATCTTTGCAAGTAATTTTATCTGCTGAGATTTACTGAGATTCCAAAATATTTTTTATAAGCCATAAATATTAGAGATTTCAAGTAATTATTTCCTTTTTCTTCACATTTTTTTTTTTTTTTTACTGAACTCTTCCTTCTTAAACTTTGTTTTGCCTCAACAAGTCACTAGATACATGGGCTGGAACAGTTATTGATGCATGCTCCCTTTTTCCTGTTGTAATTTTTTCCAATCACTATATCTATTTAAGACCATATTTAGAAACAATTATTTTGGCATAAAAGCAGATCACTAATCAGTCATTAGTCATGAGAGAACAAAATTATGTTTGATTGAAATGGTAGATGAAAATATCATCGTGTTTTGCTGTGAAGTAGTTAAAAATATACTTTTGAACTTTCACGTTTGTGTGAAGTTTTCACTGTACAACTTAGTTTCAGATTTGCTTTTAATAAGGGCTAATGCTCAGTGCTTGGTCATAGAAAGGCAGAAATTCAGAAGTGCAGTCCATTTCCAGTCTTATCTGCCAATAGCACTGTTCACTTTCCTCGGGACTCTGGTCAATATTCATTGATTTGTGTTCATGTCTTGAATAGTAATTTCAAATAACTATAAATAAACTATAACCTTAGCTTTTACAAAGACTGCAAATTTGGTTTTTGATTTATCTACTGACAGTGAGTTCCTTAATTCAACATAATTTTAAAGGAATATTTATTTTCAGCTATATTTAATTTCTTGCCATATTTGTTTCCTTTTTTTTTTTTGTCTTTATTCTGTTTGTGAAATTCAAGTAAAATTAATAAATAAATGATTTACCTGGATCAACTTGAATCCTTAGTATAAATGAAGATGTTAGTGAATCATACTTCTAAGATTATCATCTTAATAAAAGTGAACTGAACAGAAAGTAGCTATGCGGTATCAAAATGGGGTAACATTTTCCATAGCGTTGTATGGTATTCAAGCTGTACTGTTAATTGAATGATAATGAGATTTTGGCTGTAGGTGCAATAAGTGGTGTTTGATAATCAAAAAATTGTGCAACATTTCTCTTTTTCTAGTTCTGACCAATACATAGAACATACATAGGTACGATGTAGAATTTATGATGTGTTAATTGAAATTTTGTGTTAAATTCCACATCCTTATCACAATGGGGGAAAACAATAACAGAAATTTTAAAGTTCAAAAAATGAAACATTCAAATCAAGAAGCCAATTCAGCAGATTTTTTTTTTTTAAGGGCAATGATTTTTTTCAATAAACTAATTTTGTATTTAAGCAAGAAATGTGTAGTACATAAACAGAATTTAAATAGGTGATTATCATAATGCCTGCTAAAACTTGGAATTGATAAAAGATATTTTCCTTTCATGCATGTCAGGAGCAAGTAATTTCACAAAAAAAATGATTGGAAAGGGGGAATAGATGAACAAACTTTAAAAAAAGGCCACTGAAAAAGATAAAATTATTTTTAAACATCTAATTAGTTGTTTGTATTCCTGTCCACTCTACAAAAATGTCAAAAATGTTTGTTTTTTAATTCTTTAAAGAGGAGAAATCAGGGGAATAAGTATCAGTAAAGAGGAAATTAATTACTTTAATAGTTGCATACTTCTGGGATCATGTGACTTCAGTCCAGGCATGAACTGAAAATTAAAATTAGGAAAACACTGAAACAATGGGTTCCTTAATGCTTAAGATGCTTCTGGAAATATAAGAACGGAAGATGAAAAATGCAAGTTTCTTAAAATAGATTTTAAAAGTGTTCAGACGATTATAGACCAGGAAGCCTGCCTTTACATTACCTGAAATGGCTGGAAATATATGAAGCATTCTCACAAAGCAGGGCTAAACAAAGTTATTGAAGTGAGAATATTTTGTCCAAAGTCTGTATGAATTCCTTGGAGGAATAACTGTGTGTGCAGAAAGAAAATATATCTCCATATAATGCAATTGTATTTTCAAGAACTTTTTTCAAATTTTAGAGAAATGCATCTGGCAAAATTACAAATAAACTGTAGGAAACAGACAGAGGATCTGTTCCAGATTTTTGGATGCTTAATGTGTAAGAAATCTGGTAAGGTAGCAGAACTGGATGTGAATGCAATATTAGATGGAGCAACCTGACTCTGAGTTTGCAGAAGAATCTACTGACTCAGCTGGCTAGCCAGTAGGCATGAAGTGAACCATCTTCCGTAGTCAAATGAAGTAAAAAAAATACAATTAAATTTAAATTTTAGCATTTGCATTTATTGAGATCAGTAGTACATAGATTGGGGTAATGGTCTAAAACTTGAACATAGGAAGTTCCGTACTAACATGGAGAACTTCTTTACGGTAACGGTGACGTAGCACTGGAAGAGGCTACCCAGAGAGGTTGTGGGCTCTCTTTCTATGGAGAGATCCAAGACCCATCTGGAAGCCTACCTGTGTGGCCTATTGTAGGCAGCCTGCTTTAGCAGGGGAGTTGGACTCGTTGATCTCTTGAGGTCCCTTCCAACCCCTGCAATTCTGTGATTCGGTGATTAACATCATCCTGCGGGTTTGTCATTTAAACATCCCTGGTGAGACAAATGCAATACATAAAATGATTCCTAATATACTACTACAAACACAAATCAGGAATCTCCTTCAGAAAGTGTCCTATCTGATCTATGCTCTGTACAGATTAGTGACATTGACAATACACTGAGGACTTCATAACTTCAAAGTTTGCTTGAAAAATACCTACCATTTAATTTAACAAATGGACGTTAATAACAGAAAGTTTTCTGGGCTCTTAAAAAGCAAGTATTTAATTTTGAAACATCAGGGACCTAAAGTAAATAAAAATTGTTCAGCAAGTTGTTGGGTCTTTTTTCTGCGTATATTTTTATGTGAGATCCTTTGGAATAGATCTGTGTTTTTGGAGAGCAGAAGTCTTGGTATAGATTTTGGCTTAATAAATCAACTCAGTTTGTTATGAAATAATGCACCTTACAGTATTGCATGTATTTGTTTGAGACTGTTTATTCATATTTTTTTTTCAGTATTTAGATGTTATGCTGCATCTGTTACACACGGTCCAGCATATTAAGGTAACGAATACAGCTTACCAAGAACTGTTTTGTAGAACACCCCAAGTATATGGATTGATCTTATAAATTTGTTTCATCAGTTTTTCACGGGCCATTCTGTTTCTTGGGTGTGGAGTTGTTTGTTGATTCTTTTGTTGTTGTGGTTTGGGTTTGTTTGAGGTTTTTTTAGGTACTCTGGTCACCAATCTGTAACTTAAGATCTTGCTGTCACATAAAGCTGCAGAGGTGTAATCCTCTGTAGGCTGGATGAAGTTCTTATGCTTATAGGAATGGAAGAGCTGACTCAGGAGGAACTAGTTAAAAACCTGGATAAGCAGCACACCGTGGGAGTTATGCTAACCTTTTCTTTTCAAATAATTACTGAGGGGAATAAATAATGATCTAGAGTGAAATTAGAGAATAGAAATAATGATGGGATGGAAGTTGAAACTAATTCAGGCAGTTGTTTCTCAGAGTGAGAGATATTTGACTGAAGAGCAAATTTGCTAAATAAAGGTTAGAATTGGTTTCAATAAATGATGCAAAACAAACCAAAAATCTTGCAATATACATCATTACCTACCTTTCAATAGATGATTCCTGAACTGTTCTTTAATTTGTTCTGACATCTCCATTAGGATTGTACATTACAGTTCTATGAAGTCAAAATGTTTTTGTGTCTTCAGTTTCTGGCTGCATGTTCCTATTGGCCATGACCCTTCTGATCCTGTTTACCATCACACAGTAGAAAAGCAAAATGTCAGTGATTTCTAACAAGAGGAAAAACAGACCAGACTAGTTTTAATTATCTAAATGTAATTTGTTACTTGACAATATGCAATATACCCATAATATACAATATATCTCTATTTCCTTCATGAGCTAATTTGCTTTTCATGTGATCTTGTTACAGAGACCAGACTGTCTTCCTAACTTAACAAGTGGTTCCAAATGAAGTCCTCTGTTTTGTTGGAGGGTTTACTTTCCTGGATGCTTTTATAATAAAAATCATCCTCACAATTTAAAGGACACCATGTTTCACCATGTTTTCTCTTGCTGTGACCAACACAGCTAGAGATTGCTCAGGAAAATTGTCAGTCCCTCACGTGCTGCATCCTGGGGATCATTCTCTCAAGTGACATTTTTAATTTTGTCTGCTCTCCCTAAAACTGAATGGAGCCCTAAGGAGCAATGAAAGGCAGGCTGCCTCTACATCCACTGGCACTGAGAAACTACTTCCTATCATTTGCTTGGTTTAATTTGTCGGTACAGTGCTAACTAGTCTAATGCGATTATCTAGTTTGACTACTAAAACACTGGCCCTGAAATTTTACCCTGTCAGTCCTGCATTGAGCTCAGTAGCTTCTAGCTGAGTCAAAGCAAAGAGCAATTGGTCCAGGACTTGGAAGTCACTTGGTGTAGAGAGGGTTTAACAGGATGGGTACTCCAAGTAAGGTCAATTAGTTGGTTTTGCTCTTCAAAGTAATAAAGACAGATATTGGGAAGAAGAAAATACACTATATATATATACATATATACCTTCAATGTCCAGAAGGACTGTGTTTATGTGTGAAGTTCTTTTAAATATGAAGCCAGAGAGGCTGTGGAGTCTCCTTCTTGGAGATCTCCACAAGCTGCCTTGGTGCCCTGGGCACCCTGCTCTGGGTGTCCCTGCTGGAGCAGGTGGTGTGTACCAGAAGTCCCTTCCAACTTCAGCCATTCTGAGAAAGGCTCATCTTGCTTTGATATTTCCCTTGATTCATATTCATTTCTTGTCATATAAAAATTCAGCACATGGACCTTTATGCAATTCCATTACAAAAACATGCTAGGATATTCCTGCTTGGTAAATCTTTTGAGTCACTGTTTGTAACTGAAATGAAATCTCAGGCTTGGCCAGGTATTGATTGATATCATATCTATAGAGGATCAAGAGACATTTTCATTATTCTTGCAGTAATCAATTGAGTTACAGACAAACGTGTTAGCATTTTTGTTTGGTTTTGTTTTGTTATGGTTAGATAATTAAAACAAGTTGTTTTATTTTTTCTTTCCTAAGGCTGAAAAATTAGCTTAGTTACTTGAATCCTTAGCATGATATGCTATAAACTGTTCTTTTAGGTTATACTATGTGATCACAACCCTGTACTTTCCATTCATCTGCTGTGAAAACTTACTGCTGGCCCAGGAGATGTCAGTGACAAAACTCTGCCAAACTATTTTAAAATGTTATATATTACAGTGCATAATATATACTTAACACCCAAGGGAACCCAGCATGGAGCTGCATCAAGGGAGGGTCAGGCTTGGTGTTAGGAAAAGGTTCTTCACCAGGAGGTGATGGGCATGGAACAGGCTGCCCAGGGCAGTGGGCACAGCCCACTGAGTTCAAGGAGCATTGGGACACCACTCTCAGACATAGGGTTTGAATTTTGGGTGGTCCTGAATGGAGCCTGGGGTTGGACTTGATGATTCTTGTGGGTCCTTTCCAACTCAGGAATTTCTATTATTCTGTGGTAACTTAAAATAGCTTCATAGAAAAAAAAACATCTAACTCTCTGCAAATGAATTTGAGCTAAGTTCTTTCAAAATAATTTTAATGTTAAGGAATTTGTTAGAAATAGGATGCTGTAATAGGCATTACACCTAGAAAATGATTGCCTAAGTTGGCTAATTTTCATTCTTTATTTCCTACCTGAATTGTCAGATTTTGAATATTATCCTGCAGAGAGTCTAACTTGGTTCTATTGTCCTCTTTATGCAATGCACACAGTGCACATATATATCTTAATGCAATGTGACTCAGTGATAAAACACCTAATTAATTTATTCTATAGATATCTCATGGTATTTATGGTATACATTTACTTCTTAGATTCATATTTGAGCACAGATTCAACATTGTGGAATTTCTCTTTCAAAACCAACAATATCTCATGGTAAATAACATGCTGTTTCATTCCTAACTTAACAGAAACGGGAATGAATGTACTGAATTTCTTCATGTACTGAATGTACTGAATTTCTTCATTGGGGATATGAATTTTTAGTAACATTATCCATGGGCACTTCTTTATGTCCTTCCTTTTTGTTTTATACAAAACTTTGTTGTAGTATTACATTGATCCTGTAGTTCTGAAGAGCAACGCCTAAAACTGGAAATATAGGATCTTAACAAAAGCTGTCTTAAATTTACCAAAGTGCTTGTAATATAACTGTAAACTGAAGGGTTGTTACAGAGGTTAAAGTTCCTGAACTCATCGGTGCATGTTGCAAAACTACTGAAAACTACTCAAAAAAGGGACTCAAGCAAAACCATTTTGTTTCTCATAGCAATGGATGGAGGTTCAAAATTATTTTCAAGTGTTTGGGGAAAGTCTTGAACCTAGTCCTCTTTGTCTAAAGAGCACATGGAAAAGAAGTGTCAATAGCTATTTCCCACATAGTGAAAATGACTCGCTGCAACTCTTGCTGTTCTTTCTGCCCTCTGCATTTCATCTATCTTTTCAAAACAGATCTTTTACTAGTTCCATCTAAATTACTTTGCCTAATGACATTATATGAATCTAGTTTAAAGTGAACTAAAGTACTAAAATAATGATTTCTTCAGAGGGAACTTCACAATCTATTATACATCTCTACCTGAAAATGGCAGGTCTTGTAAGGGATATTTACCTATTGACATGGAAATGTACTTGTATTTCAGTCTTTCCACTCCAATTTCATGATTCTTTGATTCACTTGTATGTGAAATTGGTAAACCTACTGCTCTGTTCTCCACCAGCTTTGACATGATTGATTTTGACTTAATATTCCCTGCTGAGGGTTGTTTTTTCTGTTGATATAGTTCCCTTCCAAACCCTTGTCATTTTTCTTCTTCTTTGTATCTTGATTCCTAAATCGTTGTCCTCATGTCAACCTTAGGACATGCAGCTAACACTGAGAATGGATATGTTTGTGTTTGTAGCTCCTTAAGCTTTTATGCCCTCTCAAAAAAATAAAAAGAACGTGCCCTTGATAAAGAAGGTAGAGATGTTGTGCAGGGAGCCATGTAGAATAACAGAATCAGAGAATCATTTGAGTTGGAAGGGACCTTAAAGGTCATCTGATCCAACTCCCCTGCAATGAACAGGGACACCTACAGCTAGATCAGCAAAGTTTGAGATTCATCTTTAATTTAAAGGATATAGGGATCCTACAGCTTTTTTAGAAAATGAAATATTACTCTTAGAAACTCTTGACAGATTTCCAATGGCATTTTCTTAAAAGATGAATTTTTAAATAGCCACCATCTATATTTTTTCTTTTTCACGGCTTTATTGTAGGTGTCACAGTCCTGTGTGCTTCTCTCATGTTGCACACTTGGAGGAGGGAAGGGGTAGGCAGGGCTGAAACAGAACTTGGTTGTCCTTCCACCTTCCTCACAACTTGTGTTCTGCCTTCATTGATTTTTTTTCCATGTTTTTTTTTTTTCATGTTACATATGGGATAGTCTCTGAAATCAAGAGATTTGCCCAAGATTCCTAGGCATTTTGTGACAGCAATGAGTTGTGCCAGATTGCATGACTCCTGGACTAATCTTTAACTAATCACAACCATTCCTTATCACCACTAAGATGATTATTTCTATGCAAGTATTACTGCTTTTCAAAAGAAAAAAAATGTATTTGCACAGAAATTGCATTTGACAGCTTTGCTATCATATTAATAATTGTTCTCCTTAGTATTTTTCTTTCTAGCAAAATATTTGTGGAAATTTTAAGGCCACTAAATAAGATATGGTCTGCTCCATGTTTATTACTCATCCTTCATTCTGCATTTCTTATGGTTGCATAGCACTGCTTTCTTGTTCAGAAGGAAAAATCTGTTACTACATCTAACTCATCTTCTCCCATACTCCTAGCTTCCCTTTCAGAACTCTATTAATATTTTTTCTTTCCCATATGCACTTTTTGTTTCCCATATGCACATTTTTGCCTGAAGCAAACTCTTCTCAGTGTTTATTTTTGGTGTATGTCCAGCACTGGTGTAATCCAGTTACAGCTATTTGTGCTGGTAGAATATCAGCTAAATCTACTTGCTCCATTTTGGCATGCCTAGTTAATATTTTTAAAAGAAAATTAGTGAGATTTTTCCATAACAATACTAGGTCAAATACAGTTCACACAGCGTACTGCACAATATTCAGTTTTGCTTTGTGCACCGGCTATTATCCAATTAGGGTGATAGTTGAGCATGTGTATTTTAGCCACGTGTTAATCCAAGTTGAGCCAGTAGTGCGTTCCATCCTACACCTAATACAGTGGTTCTATTACAGTAGATGAAATTGTATTCTCTTTTGAATCCCTCTTATCCTGTTGTCTACAAATTAGCTGCCCACATAATCCCATATTCAAGTGTTTTTGTCTCACAGAGATGGTGACAAGCTTCTTAAAAACATAAGTAGTAAGAGAAAAAGAGCAGACTTCGTTTGGATAGATAAATCTTTTATAAATCAATCTTTTATTAATAGCTTTTTTCTAATTATTTTCTAACTGTGAAATAGCTTAGACATGAAGGCTGGGTTCAGGACAAGTTCAGCAGTTTTAAATTCTTTTGAAAAAACCCCAGCTTTCTCAGATTCTGATAAGAGCCCATTTCAAATATAGCATAGTATCAGTGTATGAATAAACATTACCGTCAAGAGGATGCCTTTGCAGTTCTGCGTCATTCAGGTTGGGGTGTAGGAAGGTCACCTAAGGGTCACCTTCTCTTTTAAAAAATGGTATAGGACTGGGGGGAGTGCCTCTGGTCGCACAATGTATGACTACTTTTCCTTTTTTTGAGTGGCCTTTTAAAAACATGTATATATGTGAACAGTTTTTGGCTTCTGAAATCAGCTAGATTTCTCCAAATAGCTTTGAAAGCAATATTTAAACTGGTTTTTATATTCTGACTACTCAGAAATGGTGTTTGAGAAAGCTTCAATAGCAACAGAATGTCCTCGAATGGACAGATCAGTGTGCTGTGTGACCAAAAAGGAAGGCCCAGAGAATATATGGGCTGCTTTTTTTTCTCTTAAGCTGATGTTCATGGCTCCATACAGGTCTACTATGATCAAAATGAAATCTGAACTCAGCCTTGTTAGTGTTCAGTCTTCAGATATAGAGTTTGCATGATTCAGTCTTACATATCTTTATATTTACCTTACATGGAGCAATGGTTACCCTATAGACTCTCTTAGCTCAGATTTTTAACTGCTGGCTTCCATATCTACACCTGCAGTTCAGAAGTGCATTAACATTTATTTTCCAAACATAAAGTGACCTTAATTTTCACAGAGCTCGGAGAGTGCTTGCAGTTGGGCACTCGTTATGTGAGAGGACAATGCCATGTGCATGCTTTTGACTTTTCAGCAAACTTCCTAATAAACTTTGCATTATAATATGATTTTAGGACCAGCATCTGGAATGAATATACACTTAAAACTAATCTTAGTTTCATATGTGACAATTTGAATCACAGTGTTGTCAAAATATTTTCTCCACTGTTAGAGCATTGCTGTAATTTGTCATTAAGGATTACCACCAGGTTGTATCGTTATGTATTTTAGAGAAGGGCTGAGCTTTGAGGCATTTTAGGTGAATAATTCAGAAGGATTAAAATAACTTAATCAAGTCTTATTGCATCAAAGCATTTGTACAAAATAATTTATCTTATTTGAAAGTATATTTGCACATAGTCATAGCTATCTCTTTGTCTTCTAAATCTTTAAATGTCAATTTGCTTTATTCTTTGGAATGTTGAAACTCTACACAGTACTTACAAATCATGCAATTTTTGTGTACTTAAATCCTAGATGGACACCAATCGAAATAAAGAGATTCTGTGACACAGGACTGTATCTGTTTAAAAAACACAATTTTTATCTTCTATGGTTAGACATACCTGACAGAGGCTTAGGTTGAAGGAAATAGAAAATCTCCAAAAACTGTAGACATTTCAAGGGGTCCAAGATTCACTGAGTCTTTAGGAGCAGAAGAGTCAGTCACTTGAGACTGGAGTATTTCCCCAAATCTCTTTAGGTGCTTGAAAGAGTCACCCCAGATTTCATACATTTTACACTGCTGTCATTCTATGAGAAGAATGAAAATACTGGGAAATAAAGGCTGCAGGAAAACTTAAGAAAACTCGCTTGTATCCCCATGAGGGATTTACAGAAAACCCTGTACAGAATGTAATTGACAACACCAAAGAACTTGTGAAGAATGGAAAAGAGAAATTTATAACGCTATCATAACTTTGAAGATCTTAGGCACAAATAATATATTCCCGCTTATATATTTACAAGCTGCTAAAGATTAGTTGATTTGTTATATAGATCTTTTCGAAGTGGCCTTAATTTTAAAACCAGCTTCTTGTTCTGTTTTCATTATATCTATATACACTAGTACATAATGAAGCTTATGCTATGGTTTAGTATTTAGGGCAGATAACATTCTTCCTGAACTTGTCATTTGCATCTTCTGATGCAATTTTGTTGACAAGATCTCTCCAGGCATGCAGAAAAAATCCCGCTCTGTGTCTGTTTTGATCAGTGGCAAGAGAGGGATCTTTTCCAGTACTTAGTCTTGATGCTGTTTCCACAAGGAAGCACTTTGCCTTATAAAGCTTGCACATACGCATCTGCTTCGGCAGGATGCCTGCAAGTTGTGTCAGGGTCATCTAGAAAAAGACCAAATCTGAAAATTGCAAGTGGTGTTGGTTGTGTTGGTTGTTTGGCTTTTCTTCTTTTTTTTTTTTTTTTTTAATTTTTTTTTTCCGCAGTGGCTTGTCATCCAGAAAGGAACGCGGGCGCGTCCCAGGCGCGCACAGCGCTGCCTGCTCCTGCCAGGAGTGGGGATGCCGGCGGGGCGCTGCGCGAGTGGAGCCCGGCGCTGACACGGAGCCACTCAACGGCTCCGCTCCGAGCAGCGCCGCCGCCTCTCGCTACCGGGGCGCAGGGGAGGCGCGGGCAGAGGAGCCGGCATTTGGCTGGAGGGGCTTTTCTACCCAAAGTGGCAGGAGGAAGCGCGGGCTGAGCCATGCGTGCACACCTGCCCGAGCAGCCCGGCGGCTGCAGGGGGACAGCGGGGCCGGGCAGCGGAGGGCAGCCCGCGGGCAGGGATGCGCGCTGTGCCTGCAGCTGGCACCAACGCCAGCACCAGCCGGGACGCTGTGGCAGCCCTCAGGAGTATCCCTGCGGGGCTACGAGCCGAAGCAGGAGCAAGTTTGTCGCTCTGCGGGACGCCGTGCGGAGAAGCCCTCGGAAATCTCCGGGCAAGCAGCGGTGCAGCGCGGGGGAGTGGTGCTCAGAGGGCGGCTGGGCCCCCCCGCTGCAGGTGAGCCGGTGCTGAGCCCTCCGAGCTCCCCTGGGCTGCTCCGGGGGTTGGGGGTGAGGTCAGGGGGCTGCTCTGTGTCGGGCTGGGCTCGGTGCTTGGGCTGGCAACGCGGTGCTCTGCGGCCTCTGGAAATTGCAGAGTCCTCTTGGAAGAGTTTGTTAAAATGTTTTGGTTCCTGCCTCCAGGCTCTGCAGCCTTTGATTTCCATCCTGTGCAGAATTGATGTATTCATCCCTCTCCCTTTGTAATGAATTTTGCCTCCTTCTACAACCAGCTTGTTTTCAATCTTGGGTGGAGTTAAACAGGGATACTTTAACAGTGAACTTTGGTGAGGAGATTTATTACTAAGAGAAAGCATGACCTTTTTTTAAAAAAAATCTTTGAGATATCTGAAATAGCTCTTTAGCCTCCACAGATATGTGGTTTTTTGTTTGTTTGTTTAATGACAGGAGAGTGTGTTTTTAAAATGTAGAGCAACCAGGATGGACACAGGTGCCTGTAAGCAATTAGGCTGAGGATGATTACACTCCATGTAACCCAGCACTGAAATTGAAATCACTCATAATGATGTTTAATATTAAAAGGCATTAATATTTCCTTCACTGAGGCATCTGCTTTCATTTCTCCCTTAAAAAGCAAAGAAAAGTATCATCTCATTCAAAAACTTTATCTTATGCTAACGCTAAATATTTTTTCATAGTTCCACACTAAAATAAAAAAAGCAGAATTGAATGTAGAAATAGGTTTTTGAAAAATGTTCTTACTTGCTGAAACAGTATAGACAGGAGTTTAACTAGCTTTAGCCTGTGCACCCTCTCTAGAGACTAAATCAATTCTTTGATGGAAATGGTTTTAATATATTTTCACTGAACAGAGAAGCTATGAGGCAAAGGATGGTCAGATAGCATAGCTGTGTTTTATCTTATCTTATGGTCTAAAAAAATGATGTTCCGTTGACTGAAAGTGATTGCTAAGCATAAAATGATAGATAGATGCAATACAGGAAAACATAATAGAGGGGAAAAAGCATCTCTGAGCTTGCCTTAATCATCACCCTTAATTTGGGGATCCAAGTTAAAGTCAGTGATGTGTTTTTGAGGGCTACGTTGATCAGAAAAACTATTGTCTAGGAGGAGCAGTAGTGAAACAGAGATACTTGCTGACCTGAAAAAAAATGAACTTTTATTTGAAATTTATGTCTTATATATAACTGTGATAGTAAATAAGCTAGTAACAACTTCAAAGGTAGAGGTTTCTTCCTGTAAAGTTCCAAGCAGACTTCTCTTCTGCTTGAAAATTTTGGGAAAACTGATCATCTTCAAGCACAAAGTAGACATGTAGCATCTTGGAAAACCTGCTTCTTGGTTAGCAGTACCAAACTCAGTACACGAGTCCTTAATTCCTGCAGTTTGTATCACGCAGTTTTATTAATCTACACTTTGTCATTCTGATCCTGAAAATCTGTTGATTTTTATCACTGAGGATGTGGCTCCGTTTTCTTTCCCAGTTCATCCTTCTTCACTATGTCAGGGCAAAGAATGGCACTCCCACATTATTAATATTTCAACTAATTTACAAATTCTGCTTTACTTCTCTCTATGTATCCAAACATAAAGTGAATTGAAATCGAATTCAAATGGAAATTTGATTTCAAGATCTAATTTGGTTTTTACTTCAGTCCTTATTTTTGACAAAGTTTTTTGTGTTTTTTTTTTTGACAGATCTACAATTCTGTTTCCTGTATTAAAAAGGAAAAAAAAAAAAAAAAGAAAAGTTAATAGGCAAGTTTTTTATGTCCCTGTTGCCTGGAAATGCTTCTTACCTCTCTGCAGTGCACTGTCTATCCCTGGAATGATAATTTGTGTGATTATTCACCTGGAATGATAATTTGTGTGATTTACTCACCGATTTTGCATCCAAGGCCCCAGAGTTACATTACCTGTAAGAGACCTGAGTGACCAGTGCAGGAGGAGGTGGAGTAGGAGTGGTGAGCTGAAGTTTTCCACCAGCCTTTCCAAGGCTGGGTGTAGTTCGTACCAGTGGATGTACTTTTCTGGCTGACACACCAAGGCTGCTGGCGTGTACCTGATCGTTCAGGTTAGAGATATGTGGTAACACCAGAAGCTGACAGTGTGCACAGAACAGCTCTTCCACGTGTGGTAGCTGAGTAAAAAGGCATGGAGGGAGAGTTTAGAGGAAGTTACAGAGGTTGAGCTGCTGTGCTTGTCTTACAGCTCCCAAGGTTACTTTATGGAATCACTGAATTGTTTGAGTTGGAACGGACCTACAAAGGTCTTCTAGTCCAACTCGCCTGCACTGAACAGGGACAACTACAGCTCCATCAGGTGCTCAAAGTCCCGTCCATCCTGACCTTCAGTGTCCCCAGGGATGAGGCACCCACCACCTCTCTGGGCAACCTGTGCCAATTCCTCACCACCCTTAGTGTAAAAAAATTTCTTCCTTATATCCCGTCTAAATTCCCTTGTTTTAATTTTATTTCTAAGCAATCTACATAAAGGAAGGTCTCCTCTGAGCAACTCACTCATAAGCACATAGCCACAAGCTTCCAGGTTCCTAGAAATCACCACTATTCTGCTAAAGGGAATGGGGGAAGTAGCAGAAGTGGATTCCCACCTCTGGCAAGAGGGAATGATTTCAAGCTAAAACATCTCATCTTAGTTACTCTCTTGTTATCTGCAAAAGTGCATAGATGTATTTTATTTTGAAAGCTTGCACAGAAGCATAAATTTTCACATAATTTTTAAATAGTTTACTGTAAAATCGGCTTTTATGTCTTCTTTGGTTGGTTATTTTTTTCCAGCAATACCCTCAGTATATTTTAAAAGAAATAGCATCACAGAACTGTTATCTTACAAGTACTAGAGTCTTGTTAGCTAAACTCTACTTCATAGATGTGTCGTGACTTAAAAAAGGAATGAGCAGTCAAATTCTAAAGTATGAGCTGAGAGTGGAGGGCCTTTGGCACTGTTGCTGAAATTGTAGTGTATCCTTTGAGAGCACTTTGCATGAGGAGGTAAGAGATAGCTTTGAGGCAGAAGGTCTATTCCAAGAGATACTGGCTCTGCTAAATGAAAAAGAAATAATTTGTCATTGGATGAATTTCTGAAAGCATAGATTGTTCCTTCCATGTTCCCAGCCTTCTGCATGTGATTTGCCATTCTTAGAGACTTATTAAAGTTGGAAAAGACCTTAAAGATCATCTAGTCCCATCCTCACCATGCCCACTAACCATGTCCCTTTGTGCCACATCTAAAAGTTTCTTGAACACCTCCAGAGACAGTGACTCTACCTCCTCCTTTCTCTGTCAAGGTACCCCTGGCTGTGGAGGTATGAGGGCTATTTTAGACACCTCAGGCAGATCTTTTCAATCTCAGGTAGTACATTTGAATGCTAGTAAAATGGCAATTGAAGGAGAACTACATAATGCTGGTTGGTTTTTTCAGTCTTCAGGGCTATTGAAGGAGCTAGGTGTCATAAGATAAGTTTTAACTTAGCACTGACACTGTCAAGAAGGATGAAACAGAGGGTGGCTGTGCAACTTTTAATGCAGAAAGAAGTTACTGTCTCATCTTCAGTCTGGCACTTACCAGAGTATTTAGGCAACAGCTCACGATTTTCAGGAAGATGAATCTTAATTCAGCATCTTGCCTTGGACAGATCGTTGTAGTGCATTTACAAAAGTAAACTCATTTGTACATCTTTTAAGTAACAGCTGCACAGATTGCTAACAATATTTCAAAGCAGAAATACAGAAGCTATTAGCATGTTCTTTTCTAAGATGTGTAATGTTATAACGATTCCTCTCTTCCAATCCTATTGTCTGAAAGAGGACGTGGAGAAGTCTACAGCATTCTGCTACGGCATTCTGGGTGACAGTCACATCCAAAACTCCCAGGACAGCTTCTTTAGAAAACAATATTCTTTTACATTCATATTTAAACTACTACTTCTGCAAAAAGAAAAAAAAAAAGACCAAAAAACCCCAGGAAAATGCTGTTAATCCAAATGCTATGAATTTGGTATTATGTTTGGCACAAAATAGAGTTCAAGATAAGTGGTGATGGCTTTTGAGTCACCAGCACTGAGGTTAGCCATCCCTTTAGCAATGTAGGGAATGCTCTCGGTCCAGTCAGGAACTGGAAGATGTGCCATTCACCCCAGATTTTCCACTTTATCTCAAGAAGGCATTCAGCCACCTCTGCTTGGATTAATAAAGTAGCGCTTCATTGCAAAAGTCTTAGGGCTTAAAAGAAAAGTAGGTGTCATTTTCTTTTCTTGTAAAATTTCTGTCTCCTATTAATGCATCAAGTCTTTCATCAGTGTTAATATTTTTGATGGCACATAACTTCTTGGGGCAGAAAAAAACAGTTTAGGAATAAGCATGATTACACAGATCATGAAAGTATTTGTATGCAAGATGTTCTGTATGTTTCATGTAAACACTGAAATGGGAAAATATGTGCTGTGTAGTATATTAACCAATGACTGTAATGATTTATAGTTCATCTACACACATTTTGGCTCCCGCTGACTGCTCATCCATAAATATGTTATTGCTTAATTTGCATGATTTGTGGCACCATATTTAGATTTGCATTTAATTAATCCCATCCTTTAAAACTTCTATATGCCTAAGGAAGCCAAGAACTTTTTCTCCCCTTGACATATAATTTAGATTATGGGATTTTCAGGGAGGTGAAAGGGGGAATGGGCGGAGAATTGTAGGATTTGGAGGGGAGAGGCTGTTCGTTGCAATGGTAATTGACCTCAACTACACAAATGCTGTAGTAGTCCTCCTGCTGTTGCTAAATTTCTCTACCACTTGGCTTGTGCATTCACCCATGGGTGAACTGTTCACCACATTTGAGAACAAAAGGGGATCTTACCAGAGCCAGACTAGCTGAGGCCAAAGAGATTCAAAGCCTTTTTTTTTTCTTTTTTTCTTTTTAACATTTTCTAAAATGTTCAGTGCAAATCCACTCCTAGGAATATCCTGGCTTTTTCAACTAACAAACTCCTTGCTACCACGAGAACTTATAACACAGTGCTGTCTTTGAGCTGCACTGCATTGGCACATGATGTGGAAGAGAATTTTAGTCTTCCAGTCTCTTCCGGTGGCTTGTGTGGTTGTAGTTTGCTGTAACTGTTTTGTGGCATGTCCATAGTACTGATGGACTGAATGACGGAATAAAAGGTTTGCCTTATGTCTTGCCTAATATGATAGGAGTAAGAACTGATAACCCTAGTTGTGCTATCTAATGTTCCACTACATTTCAATTAGATGTTTGAAGGTGCATGTCTTTCACAGCAACTCAAGAAGATGGCTATCACCTAATCAAAATAAGTGTAGGATGATGAACAACTTTCTACAGCTGTTTGCTGAGCAATGGCTAAAATTGAGATGGAATTTTTCTCAGCTGTTTGGGTATGACTTGAAGATACAACCTGAAAATTGATTTCTGTTTTGGAAGTGGCTCTTGTGGAGTATTTGAAACAACTGAGAAAATTTCAGACTTCCTCACAATAAATAAATAAATAAATAAAAATAAAAACTAAAGGGAGCTCCTGGTTGCAATAATGATGGATTTTACAGTTTGCCAATTTAGCTCAGTATCATGGTGTCTGTACGTGGCTTTTGGATGAAGGATAATATAAATACTATTGGAAAAAAAGAAGAATGATGGCTGAAATTACTTTGCATTTAAGAACTGTGTTTGCTTTGAAATAAGCCATAGATTGATACAGCAGAGTTTATAAACTAGGTAATATCAGTTCACTTTTTTATATAAGTTTTTGTTTTAATAAATTATTGCAGTTAGATGAATCAGCTCAATACTCACCTAATTTCAAAACCTTCCATTGTTTTAAGAGTTAAAAATACAGGGATAAAAAAAAAGACTTTACGCATTCAAAATACAGGTTTTGTAGTATCTAAAATGAACATCAAGAAAACAAACATAATAATCTTTTTTGCAAATTCCAGCTGTAGTATAAGCTTTCTTTTAAGTCACAGGAGCCGATATGAATGTAGTACAAAATCCAATTTAGCAAAGTTACATCTGGTTTGGTTTTAGTTTTATTGTACTTTTAATATCACGTTTTACCTTTCTGATTAAGTATTTGTACTGGGAGAAGCAGGTTACTTCAGCAGCTGAAATTGCTCATATAATTGGTCAAACAGAATATCAGACAAATGATTTTCATTATGCATTTAAAATGAGAGCAGGATGGAGCAGTGCCATAGGTTTCCAGTAACTGGCATTGTAGAGCAGCTCTGCTGCACTTAGATAGGAAAAAAGTTAAATAGAGGCTTCTAAGGCTCCTTGTTTGCATTTGTTTTCCTTTTGAGTTTTGACAAACATTTCCTCTATACTGCATTGGTACTTGTTGTGTTCATGCTTACAAGAACCTTTGCTATTTTGTAGCATCACAGAATCATAGAATGGCTTAGGTTGGTGCAGACCTTAAAGATCACCCAGTTCCTACCATGGGCTGGCTTCTACCCACCAGCTCAGCTGCCCAGGGCCCCATCCAACCTGGCCTTGAGTGCCTCCAGGGATGGGGCACCAGAGCTTCTCTGGACATTTGTGTTTGGTTTCTCCCAGTTTTTACATTCCATTCATCTGATAGATGAGCACATGAAACATTTATCAAAGTGTGAAGAAGGTCTAAAGTCCGATTTTCTTTTTCTTCGTTCTGTAGGGCCTGAAAAAAAAAGAAAGAAAAAAGAAAAAAAAGTAATTTTGACAGTTTTGTCAAGGGAAAATGCAGCTGCGATCTCATGGTCCCCTTGGCTGATCCACTGAAGAGTGGCTGCCGGACGGCTGGGGTCCTGGCCTTAAATTTTGCTCCTTCAGTGTATTGCTTCTTATGATTGCATAGCGAGCTCTGTTAGAGAACGGTTATGCCAAGAACTTAAAACCATTTAAAACAAAAAAAAAAAAAAAGGTTTTCAGAGACCTATTTCGGGGCCCAGCTTGATGTCCCCTCACACAGTGGTCAGCACTGGCACAAAGCTGAGAGCAGAAGCATATGACACGGGATGGCAGACAAACTGTCCCAAAAGGTAGCGTACAGCTGCCTCTTGCAACAGTGGCAACACTTAAAGTGCAATTTGAGATGTGCATTTTGGTTTTGACAACGCAGTAGTACTTGAGGGCCTCCTTTTGCTAAGTGCAGAAGCATGTATTGAGCTCTTTGCTACCTCCAGGAACTCAAACAAATCATGTTTTACTTAGGAAATGGAAAGTTTGCGGGAAGCCTGTTCCCTTTCTCTTTCTGTTCTTTCCCCTGTGTAGACATAACTGGGTTCCCTCGAAATCTATCCATCTTGCAGTCACAAATATGGAAGTCACTTCTTACAGGTCAGTTGCAGTTGAATTTCGCTGTGCAGTCAAGCAGATGCACATGTACAGGCAAACCACACTTTAGCAAAGAAGTACCAAAAATTCATATTGACTTGTTCAATAAGAAGGCAATTAAAAAAAAAACTTAAAAAAATCACAGCCCAAGTCTCACATTCTTCCTGGGACAGATGCCACTGTTCACACTACTGCATTCTCAATGCTCTTTGTAAGCCACCAGCTTGCTCAAGTGTAAGGTTAGAGGCAAGTGGCCTATGTCTCTAGAAAAGGGATTCCTGCTCTTTTATTTTGGTTTACTTCTAAACTTTTTCTTGCAATGTTAGAGGCATAATTCCATACATGCACACAAAAAAAGCAGAAAGTAAACAATTATTAAAACTTGCACTTTGTAGTACTGAAATATACTTCCATGTATGCAGCTGTTTTCTTAGATGGTATTCCTTCTCTATCAGGAAAATATCTTACTTCTATATCAATTTTGTGTCTAAAAATTGAAAAAGAGTAATACTGAGTATGTGAATTTATTGTACATGAGCCCTTTACACATTCATGTTTTAATACATTTATAGATAAATGATAGCATCTTATGCAGCTGTGCACAAACAGAAATGGCATAGATATTCAGTCCACATCTTCTAATGATGGGTAGAGCAAGGATTTTTATTTTAAATTGTTCTAATATGGAGCTTTTTAAAGACAAAAGAACAAAGCAGTCTGATCAGCATCAGTTCTTCTTCATTAGACACCTACATGACAACAGATCTTAGCACACTGTTACTGTTTTGAGATTTGGAATGTGCCATAGTCCTTTCTTCTACACTTCTTTCTAGGACACACAAAAAATGTGTATGTGGAAAGAAAACCAAACTGCTCAGCTTGAGAATCCATGAAATGAAATCCAGGTTCAACTTCAGCTTATTAATACTTTTTTTTCTGGCTGTTTATCCTGCTAATGTGCATGTGTTTGTGTATGAAATACATGAATCATAGAGCCATGGAATCATTAAGTTTGGAAAGGACTACTAAGATCATCTAGTCCAACCATGTAATCCAACCATCAAAACATGAAAACGTTTATGATAATGATATTCAGTTTTTGACATACTTTGTGCCCATTAATTTAATTTTTCCAAAACTGCTTTTTAGCATTGTGTGTTCAGAGCAGAATAGCAGCATCGGTGCATTTGCTATGGGTAGAACTTGGCTGCAAGTCAGTAACCGGTAGTAACTGGCGAGAGACATAGCCAGGCAAAATTTGGGGAGAGGTAAATTTGATAGGGTAAGGGGATGCCACATCATGCATTCAAGGAGTCCAATTTTTGGTAACAGTCTCTTAGAATACATTCACAGAACACATTAATCATTGGGTGTTCCTGAAAATCCTGGCCTGCAGGATCTACCACAACTCTGAAAACATGTAGAAGTTGCTATGGCCATTATTATATTTTCTAACACTATTATTTAAATCATTAATGAACTCATGGAGGTGAAATCCTACAGAAATGTAACAAGGGGCAGTACTGGTTTGTTGCAATTTGTCTTGACCATAGCATACTTCTTCCATAATGCACCATGTGTAGGTTTAGTGTTTGTAATGAGCTGAATCATGATACCTTGTAGTTGTTTCTGGGTCAGTTATTAGCTTACTCGGCCTTTGCAAGTATAAAATTGATAGTAATCTGATCACTTCTACAAGCATAAATCTGCAGAAAGCCTGCATTTTGTAGTACTTTATTTCTTTGAGTTGTCATGGTGGTATTCTCAGTGGATCTTCTGTTTATACTGAGATGCACTTAAGTCCATGGAGTCAGCACAAACTTTAAGCAGATTCATTACTCTTGAAATAATTTCTGCTGAAAATTGAGGTTATCACTCCTAGCTGTTTCGGTTTAAAGCACTGGTTTCTGTCTATCAGCTGAACTAGTCTGTGTACCAAGAAATGCAACATTACGTTAATCATACTGACAATACAGAAAAGAAGGAATCAGTTCTTTGTAGTGGAAGAAAGTGCAGGGTTGCAGAAATATTCTGCTGAGTGGTCAAAAATTAAAAAGCTTTTCAGAGTCATCGTTCTTGGGTCCTTGTATCTTCTTCCCTTGTCATCCCTCAACGAAAGGTTGCCTTTGGCTCATTTTATGTAATGCCCTTTCAAAACACGTTTTGGTACTGCGGAAATTAAGGAACTGTTCTCCTTCTTCTAACCTTTGCCCTTTTCTCTCTTCTTTACCAAGAACCCCATTACTTCTACACCACCTCATCTGTATTTTCACATTTTTGAATGGCTGCCAAAGCATTAGTAGTATTACTGGGTTTACCTATATGCTCTTTGTCTTATTTCCAGATGTAAGTCTTTTTTTCTTGTGGCTCACTTGTCAGAATTTGTCCTCAGGTGATAATAACTTTAATGTACTTTCTGCCAGTTTCTGTTGCATTGTGTTACCTCACACTTGAGAGTTCAGCAAATCCCCCCCCCAAAAAAAGAAAGAAAAGAAAAGGAAAATGTGAAAGGAAACAGAATGTCATGTCAGAAACATTTAGTGGCAGATGGATGAGAGGTGAAGGAGCTTGTTGGTTTTTTTGTGGCTTTTGCTTTTTTGTTTTCTTTTTCATAATAATAGCAATAATAAAGCCACAAAGACAGAGGATTTTGTTTTTTAATAAAATAACAAGGGCTAGGAAAGGTGATCAAAGCAAAATTAATCCTGTTAATGTTTTCTCCAGACATCATTACTACCTGATATCTGACATTTCTTAAAGCACCTCAGAAGAAACATCTGTGTGATTCTTTTGTTCTCCAAGACGTTTGCAAGTCATGTCAATGTTCATTCCATTTCAGGAAGGGTAAGGCAGGGAGGTTAGAAAATTTTTGTGGATTGTGCTTAAAACAGATGGAGAGCTTTGCATTTTCAACTCTTTTATCTTAGAGCAGTTGTTGTTCTCTAGAGCAGACTAAGCCACACTATTTGTTGAAGTACAACCAAATTTTCAGCTGTTTTATGCTGGGTTTTGGCTATCTGTGGCTATCCCATCTTTTCTGGGATCTGATCTCCATGAACCTTCATACACCTTTGCTGTGTGTCACTACAATGGAGGTGCAGCATCAAGCCCAGTCCCCTTGCTGGGATTCTCAGTGACTTCCTGCATCAATGAGCCTGTGTATCCTGATAGGACAGATGACAAGAGGAGGAAAGAAAATGAAATTTTTGTAGACAGCTTGTATTCAGATTCAATCCACAAAATGAGTTCAAAGGCCGCAAAAGCCAGTTTTAACTGCTGCAACAACAGATCTTTAGCTAGTACAGTAACAGTGGGAAAAGTTAGTGAAGTAGAATTTATGTTGTTCTGAAACTATTTTAAAGCAGTAGTGCTGCCTCTGATTTTTGAACGCAAAAGTTAAGCCATCGTGATGTAAGAGTTTTGGACTGGAACTTAGAAATCACTGTACCATTCTTATTTCCTTCTCACTGAAAATACACTGCCAACCACGAAAGCCCCTCAGATTTAACTGCACACACATTTCTACAACCATAAATGTATACGTCTATGTAGAATTGCATGGCTGTCTTGTTCTTATTCTTCTAATAAAAAATACTTACAGAATGAAACAGTTATCTCAGTCATTTGCTATTAATGTATTAGAGGTTTTTAAACAACTCATTGGCAAAGCTCCAACAAAGCTTTATAGCAGCTATTATCTATTAAAATTTATTTAAAATATTAAATATTTTAATGTTTCATAGGAAGGCAGCAATCCAGCTAGATAGATGTAAAAGGGTGATGTACGGTTAAGTAATTTCTAAAATTCTCTGCTGGAGACAGAGTGGGATATTCCCAGCTGATCTGTTATACCAAATTATAAAATGTAATGTTTCTGACTGAATTATTTAACATTTACTTGATTGATAGCAGTACTTGTTCTCATAGAAATAAATATGCATTTTAAAAGGAATTACACATATTTGGCATAAAGAAAACTGGAATGGTATTTTTCCTATGAAACATAAGGGGTACCTGGAACAGCTGTGCCTTTGTATATAAACTATATAAAAATTTATTTGATGTAGTTGAATCAGCACTTATGAAACTTCGATCTTTATTCATTATGACTTCTTCATGTTTTGCCATTATTGTCTTGACTTGAGGTATTAGTGTATGTCCCTAGTGGACTTACAGAGATAAGGAAAAGTTCTAGGTATTATATAAAATCTGTTTTTAAATATGATGGAAAGAAATTTCTCCAGAAATGTGCCTTGATTGAAGGTATTGTAAATCATGTAGGGATGGGCTGGTCCCAGCTGGCAGCCGGGCAACCACACATCCACTCCTCACTCTTCCATCACAGAACAGGGGATAAAGTAAGGTGAACAGGAGTGAGAAAGCTCTCAGGTCAGAAGAAAAATAAGGAAGCTGCTCACTAATTACTGTTACAAACAAAACAGAGTTAACTTGCATGCTTGAGTTTAATTTATTGGCAATGAACATGAGCTGCAGTCTCTTTGTGGGATGAGTGCTCATTGCCACGGAGTATTTCCTGTTGTTCTGGCCTTGTTTCCTTACTCCCTCCTCAACATTTTCTGACCTGCATTAAATACCCAGTACAGGGCAGACCCTGGTCTCCTCCCACAGTGGCCTAGCAGCCCCCAGCCTCCAAATCCTTGCTTTGGGTACCTATTGTACAAGTGAAAACAGAAGCCTTATGCAGCTATTCTAGCTGTAACCATTTTTCACAATAAGAGATCCATCTGACATCCTAAAACATAAGGGAGTAATCATTAGCTATTCGAGTTGATGAAGAATTGGCTAATTATTTATGCTCCTGCTTTAAATCTTTCACTTTTTGGTGAAACAGATGGTGCTGAGCATGCTGTGAGAAGATAAAAACAGCTGTTCTGGGTCAAACCAATGGTTGATTCAAGCCATTACACTAAGTACGATGATGGTCAGTACCAAATACCTATGCAATTAGTTTGAAAGGAGAGGAAAATTACCTGTTCTTTAGTAAGTACAGCTTACAAGTTTCAGAATTTGCACTAAATGCACCTGTTCATTTGGTCAATTAGGATATTTTATGAAATAAACTGTGGAAGGGATACTGAACTTTAGCTAACACCTAAGCATTTTTTGAACATTTAAATTGATGTGGAATTTTCCTATTAATCTGAGTAATATTTGGGGTAGGAAGATGGGAAGGAAAAGTAGCTCTCCATCTCCCTTCCTTCACCTCCACTCTGCAAAACTCTCTTTTCAGAAGTCCATTTGCTTGGAAAAAAAAGACAGCTTTTACCTCAGGATGTTCACATTTTTGTTTTCTTTGGAAAATTTTACATCAAATTTTTTAAGAAGCTGTTGGTCAAAAACGTACTTAGGGTACATCATGAGGGCTTTCATAGTTGTGGAAATAAAATATTTTGAACTAAAACAGGCAAATCTTTAGAATTTTTCATGTTTCTCTTTTTTTTTTTGGTCTGTATTTTTTGCTGAACATGACATGACTTGATTTTTCAATTAATTTGGACCCTTCTATTATTTTTTTTCAATGAACTTTGGGTATGAGTATTTTGGGGTCCTAAAATGAGATGTTACTAAGTGATGAAAAGACTACAAGATAGTTAAATACATACTGTTTAAGGTTGCTTGTTTCTTACTCTTGTCCCTAGTACCATCTAGGTATCAATATCTCTCACCTCTCTCAACAAATACTTTCTTCCTACTTCATTTTGGAAATCCATTTTTTGGAAAGTGAGGAACCAAGGAGTATAACTATGGTTCATTCTGGTATTTCATTTTTTATACCTGATATTTCCATTTCACTATGACTTCCTAGCATCTCAGATTTGCGTTAAAGCTTCTTTAGTTAAGGGTGACATCTAGTTCCAGAAGCTCTGTGTAATGCCAGTGTTTGTGTGATCATCTGAGCAGAAAGCCCACGCATGGGCCATATCCTCCTCCTTGAAAGATGGTGTCTCAAAAAATCCTGACTTTATGGAAATCTTCAAGACTTCTGTGGGCTATGGATTTTACCATAAGTAAAATAAATATCTGTTCACTTACGGGTGGAAGTCCTATTATTTCTGCAGTATGATATTGCTACCTGTAAGCAGAGGGGAAATGCACCTGAATGGGTGAAGAGACAGTTCAGTTAAACAACAAGTCTTTGGCAAGGGAGGTCAGAATGGCATCCTTTGGGAGACACAAGGAATGAGCCCTCATTATCTTCTCATTGACAGGGTAGTTTTCATGGGTTTAGTCACATTAAACAAATCTTTGTAGCTTGATTCCTAAGTTTTATTACCAAAAATCCTTGCAACATTTTATTTTTCATACCGGCTCTGTTTTTAGTATCTATTCTCCAGATTTTTCCTCTTTATATGATAGATATTTGGGCTGGGATTTTAAAAAGGGGCTGAGAGTTGGGTACTTGCTGCAGCTAAAAATAAATAGATGCAGATCTCTTGAGGGTTTCTGTTTGTTTGTTTCTTTTCTTTTGTTTCTCTTCTGAGAAAAAAACAGCAGTGAACTGTTTAGTCCTAAGTTATAGAAAGGGAACATTTTAATTTTCATGTTTGTGTTTTCACTTCAGAGTAGCAGAACAACATCTAGCTAGGCAGTTGTGCAATTATCCCAAAGTGAAACATCTGTCTCAGCTCTAATCTTGTCCTCCTATCCTTTCACTGAGGCTTTCTGATTAACTTTTTATTCTTAGGATAGCAATTTGTATCAGAGATCTAATTAAGACCTTTATGTAACACATCCAAAGTCCTCCTTTTGCAAGTCTGGCTCACCTCAGTACCCCTAATGTTGCAGCTTTCGGTATGGAGCATTCTGAAATGTCTGATATTTCCAGCTATCTCTTCTGGTTGAAAACAATTTCAGCTATTGAGAATCGTGAACAAGATTCATTTCATTCTTTTGTCCCGGTAAGGAAAACTGTAACATACCTCTGAAGTAAGACATGTTTTTAAATTGAAATTCTGAGTGTTAGGCTTCTTTCAGCAGAGGGAAATGGCTACACTGAACTTCTCTGCTGAGCTGGTTAAACTCGGATCTATGACCTCAGGTCTTCTGGGTGATTATGTTTCTTATTGTTGCATGTATGTGGGAAAGAACAGCCTTTAATAAAAGCTGGCAATTTCTGGGAAGAAAATGCATAGTTCTGTGTATCTGGAGTTAGAAGATGGTGCTGACATTTCTATTTTATTATTTTAAGGTTTGCTTGGAGAAAGAGATTATATTAAATATATATATTCTTATTTCTGGAAAAGTGTAAAATTGAAGTAAAGCTTTTAAAAGAGGGAATATTTATCAAATGCATTAAAAAAATATAAGCGGGTATTACTGCTTACCACTGAATGACATACACTAATATGCTGGTGTTTATTGTGTATAAAATAAAACAACTAAGTTGACTGATCTCTTGTATGTTTATATAAATGTGTTAATAATTTTAATCATATTTTATTTTATATTATCGTCATGTGCACTGGAGCTATTTGTTTTCCCGTAGGCAGTAGCAGATGCAGGGTGATGCTTTTTGTGACTGAGTTAGGTGAGCCAGATAGGGCGTGCTGTAGGGGAAAGAAAAGAGCATCTTGATTTCTTCTGTGTATTTTCATTTCATGTGAAATATGTATTTTATGGGATACCTCTGTATGAATATACATTTATATTGTGTGGAAGAGACATGTATCTGAAAGCTGAAATGTATTATCAGCGATCTGAAGAATTATCTAGCTACTAGTTATATCATCTCAGTTCCTTTACTACCTGATGGGCTGGTATCAAAAAATGCTTGGATCTCTGTTTGTGTATGAGTAGAGAGCCTATATTATAATCGAAGAAGACATTTCAAAATTTGTCATAAAGCATATAGTGGCATGTAAAGAGTGGACTGACTTATCTTTGGACTATCTTGATTTCCCCTTGTTATGTCTGCCCTAAAAAAACACCAAAAACTGGAGCCTCCTGCAGATTCTGTGTTCTTCTTGCTGTAATACTTTCTATGTAATTTTTCTCCCGTTCCTCTGAAGCACACAATGTTCCCATTTCTTGTCCTCCCAATCAAACATTTATTTAGTATCAGGGTCAAGCCTGCAGCTGGGATTTTATATGTTAGCACTCAGAATTGGTGCACCTTCCTGCGAAGTTGGTTAGCTTCAGGAAAGGACAATCAGAGTAGGTGTTAATTTTCCCCAGACGTCCTATGGCGAAAGTCAGGATTTACAACAGGCTGAGAGTGGAGAAGGTGATATTTCTGCCAGGCATCATGGTTTATTGGAGGGGGGGGATATGTTGAAATTTTTCTATTTAACTCAGAGGGTGGAACGGGTACCTAAAAATAAAGGTAGGAGGAAGCATTATCTGTCCAAAGTGTTCATAAGTAGAGGGCTACTTCATGTATGAATGTCCATTGTTTGAGATAGACGTTGTTTTTTGCAGCTGATATTGAAGCACTGTTCTATAGGCACAAATGGAATCTGTGTTCCTAAAGCTGATTGTTTTGCAGACTGCTCTCTTGGATTTGGATGTCTGTGCTCTACATCCATCCTGCCTTAAGCAGACAGCTCCTTTTGTGTTTCTAAATGCATGCTTAATCCTCTTCCTGGTGTTCTCTCCTATCACTTGATATATAGTGCATAACTTCCGCTGCTTTCTTTGTCAGGATGTGTCGTCTTCTTCATTCCTAACAGTAATCAAAGCTTGTTTCTGAAAGTCCTGTCCTGGAGCTTTTCTAGTTATTAAAACAAACAAGCAGACAAACCAAATCTCCATCATATTCGAGTACCACACTCACAGGTTTTATTATTTTCATACTATTATTGTTATTGTTATTTTATTATAGAACAAAGCTGCCCTTTAATGTTTGATGTCCAGTATTTGGGAGTGGGATTATGTAAATGCATGAAATGTTGTGACATTTGAAATTCCTCTAATTGATTTGCAAAACCATCTTCTCGATCTTGGTAGATTGGTTATGACAGCTTTTAGGTTTTCTCTGTGATTGTTACATTCATTGTTCGATATGGTGACAGCGAGAGGTCAGTGTTGTTTCTGTGTACAAGAAAGGTTGTTTCGTCGTGTGGATAAGTGGCTCTGAGTTACATGTTCACAGAGTAAATCCAGAGAGCGCAAAACTCTCCTAGTCCTGCCCAGGTCACTGTAATTAGTTTCTAAGAATAATATCACCCTAGACTTCTGTGTTTCACAAAGAAGAAAATATGTCTTCAAATCAGTTCCTGTAGTCAAGGGACGGTCATATTTTCATAGCCTTGTGCTACTTTTTTGACTAACTCACCATTAGAATGCCGTGTTGTTGCTGCTATGTAACTCACTGTTATAATTGCCCGCATTTATTTTTCTTCACTTTAAGATAATCCATTTTTTTTTCTCTTTGTTCCCATATTTGATTCTCTCCGAAACAGCACTATTTAGAAGTGATAGAATGTTAAAATGTAAAGATGGGGAAAGACATCATAGGTCATTTTTCCCATATCCCAAAATGCGAGTGCTGCCTGCAGTATACATATTAGTGCTTAGCCTAAGTTTATACAAATTTCAAGGTTTCTGTTTCTCCTCAGAGAAATTATATGATTGTTTGATGAAATTGCCGTGTAGTTGTATAGGTGTGTAAAATCTACTCACCTGTCTTTGGCACAGAATTGGAAAACATTCCCATGCTAAAAATAACAAACTGTTTGTTGCAAAACAGGAAATGTTGCTGATTTGAAGTGTTTAACATCATCATTCATAACTTCAAAGATTTTTTTTTTTAATTTCTTTCTTTTCTTTTTGTTTAAGCATCTTAGAATCATAGAATCATTGTTAAGTCTGTCTTGCTGGTATAGTCAGATTTATTTGCACATACTCATCCCTTGATTATTTCTTAACTAGAATTGAGTTCAATTTTTCTGGGATTTATAATTTTGATTTCATAAGGTGTATTTTTTTTAGTCCTATATAATTACTTTGAAAGACTGTTGGTCTTGCTGTACCTTCCAGTCATGCTTGTAATTCTTGGAATTATGATGGATCCTGGTGCTTTCTTTTTTTAAGCAATGATATATAGTAGAATTCTTTTAATGGCACTGTTAGTGCTCATCTCAAGTTGAGATGACTTTACATAGTTCCATCACTCTACAAACCTATGGTGCCACGTTCTGTTCATTTTCTGTTTTGAAATTTTTGCTAAATGCTATTTCTTAGAATTAAGAGTTGGACAGCAGTATTGTCTTAGTACTGTCTTGTTAGCAGAAGATGTAGCTTTCTTTCGCTGTGGAAAGTTTGTCTATGAAAAATAATTAGTTGCTGTTTTATGTGTTGCTGTCTGTACATAATACTTTAACTTTCCTTGTGGCTGTGTATTCATAGAATCAGTAAGGTTGAAAGAGACCACTAAGACCTTCCAGTCCAACCGTCAACCCATTCCCACCATGCCCACTAACCATGTCCCTCAGTGCCACATCTCCATGGTTCCTGAATACCTCCAGAGACAGTGACTCCACCACCCTCCTGGGCAGCCTGTGCCAGTGCCTCAGCACTCTTGTAGAGAAGAAATTTTTTGTAATATCCAGCCTGAACCTCCCCTGGCACAACTTAAGGCCATTCCTTCTAATCGTATTACTAGTTACTGGGGAGAAGAGTCTGACTTCCACCTCTCTATTCCTTCCACTTTGTTTTCTGTGCTTCTCAAGGCAACATTTTCTAATTGAGACTTCAACTCTTTTCCTTTCTTCTGGTGTTCCAGTCTCACCTACAATGCATGATTTGTACATTTATCAGAAAATTGGATGAATAAAGAAAAGATACTCAACAAATACCTCTTCTGTAGTGAAATTTCAGAATAAGAGTGTTGAAAGCAAAGGAGACTTGAGTTTGGTAATTTAACTTTATTGAAAATTAAAATAAACTTTTAAGTTTTAGATGGATATTAAGGAACAGTAGGCAAACAGTAGAACTAACGCTTAGGGAAAACACTTGTCCTCCCCTTCCCCAGGCTCAGCTTCACTCCAGACCAGCTGCTGGTTACTCTCAGCCCTTTCAGTGACACGATGGCAGCGCTGGAGACCAGGCCTCAGCAGCTCCTCTTGGTCTCTCCTTGTTCCTCTGGCCATTTCAGCATGGCTAGGTCATCTACAGAGCCAGTCCCTGAGATGGGAGGATCTTAGGGAAAAAGTATGGGACAGAAAACAGTTGGCACACGCTATAGTAAAATAACACTGTAGTTGTAATTTAAGACAGTGCTTCTCCATTGAGAAATGCATTTTATTCCACTTGAGGCAAAACCATATAAAAAGTCTGAATTGATCTTTGGGCAGTGAAGTTTTGCTTTTAAACACTGATGTTTCTTATCTTTTGAGATAATGTACTGTGAGTGCAGTCTTCCTGCCCAGGTTCAGAGTTTGAAACAAGCTGTTGATGAGCTATATATATGAAATTATTTTTTTAATTTTATTCATCACCTTGTGATTCTGGGACATGAAGGTACACTCTGGGACAGCAATTAAAACTTTCAGAGGACGTTAGGTTAGAAGTTTACTTCTACTGACATAAAAACTAAAACCCTACTCTATCCAGCACAACCCAGTCTGAACTTGAGTTTGTTGCAAGTATTTAAGTTTAACACCAAGTTCTTCCTAATTATTGCTAAATATCCATTAACTAAATGAAAGCATGTGGCAAACTCGTTTTCCTCCTGTACATATTTAACCAGAATAAAAGAGTTAGGATTATATATTTTATGGACAACAATAATGCCCAGATCTTTTTATGGTAACTTCAGTACTGAAGTAGTTTCAGTGGTGGTTTTGCTCCTTTTCCTGTTTGACTCGGGAACTTTTCTCTAATTCTGAACAATCTTTCCTCAGTGTGTTTCTTACTCTGTCCCTTTGATGTAGACTTTTGGCTGCAGGCTGTTTTCTCTTCTGCTCTGGCTAAGCAGAAGTGATGGCTCTTTGGCATCATACAATCATAGAATCGTAGAATCATATCTTCTCACTGACCACCTTAGTTTGGGGCTACTGTCTACAGTTCTCAGTGCCACTGATCAGTTACTGGAAGCAGGTGCTTGCTTCTTTGGAATTTTCTTTATGGTCTGATAAACTTCTTGAACAGATACTGAATTCTGCTAATTTCTGTATTTCACATTTAGTTTTCCATATTTTTTTTTAATCATCTTCATTTGCATTAAAATTTTTAGTCCATTTGTTTCTGGTTTGGCATCAGTTATAAAATTCTCCCTGCAGCAACAAATGTTACACTCAACCTTCAGACTGTAAAAAGGTAGCAAAACAAGCAAAACTTACTTTTTGAATAATAAAGAGGAATATCTGCTTTGCTTTTGTTTTCCTCTGTCTGGAAGGAATTAATGTCTTTGATCACATCAAGGATGAATCATGCACTTGTAGCAGGCGTCTTTGTCAAAAAAGATGCCTTAAAACTGAGTCCATATTTTTCTTCAATAATCTACATGTTTGCACGTGTGTATGTGCATGTTTTGTGTGTGTGTAGGTTTTCCTTTCCGTTAGTCTTGATAGTGCCTGTGGAGTGTTAAAATCCCGTTGCAGCAAAAAATATCTTTACATCAGTATGAAGTAGCCTACTCACTTGTGTAATGCAGTAAAGTAATACACCTTTCAGTTAAAAGAACTGGACAGCTTTTTGAGATTATTTTCCTGTTCTTCTCCTTATGCAGCTCTTCTTGAAGTTTGCACTATATTATTAAAAAAAAAAAATTACCAACCTATGTTTCATAAATCTAGTACTTATACAATGTACAGAAAAGTTAAATCATTAATGTTTGAGAAACTATGTGAAAGCTCAAGAAAATGTAAGTTTTCAATTATTAATGTCTGTTGATGTCATAAGCATTTAGTGTTACTTTTCTTTTTTTATGGATTTTTAATTTCTGAATATGTAGCTAAAATGCTTAAAAATTATAGAAGTCAGTTTGAAAGCAGAATATTACTCCATTTAATTGGTGCTAAATTATTTATATCACAAATGTCACAGTAATATTAAATATGAACAAATATGCAACTGGCACAAGAAAAGAAAGGAAAAGGGAAAGGAAAACAAAGGAAAGAATGAAACAGCACAAATATATATATATATATCCCTGATACCTGAAAACTTGACTGCGAGTTACCTTGCTTTCATGAATCAGTTGACTCTAGAAATATTGCCAGGAGAAAACCAAAACTAATATTGAGTAGACACATACTGGCTTAAATGTTGACTCCTAAAGACTTTAGCCAGAAATTTTTAGGTACATTAGATATGGCAGAACACCTTTAAGAAGTTTAAAATGAAAGATACAATGTGTGTTGATAGCATAATAGAAAGTAGATTAGCTTAGCACTTAGCTTTTATGTAGAGTCACTCCCTAACCCTTCATTTTTGTAGTGTATCTTTCCACTGAGTGTAGTGTTAAGGCAGATTTTTCAGATGTTTCATCTTCTTCTAAAATGGTTGTGAATGAAATAAAATCTGAAAAAAATATATCCATCTCAAATGTCAGGATTTTGATGACAATACACTAATGAAAAGAACATATCTGATGGATTTCTATTTTTACTCGTGATTCCAAACTTTCCAAGTCCAGAGTTAAGAACATACCGGAAAATGGCATTGCTTGCATTGCTTAGATCTGTTCTTTTCTGAAGTGATATCCTTTGATGCAGAGTTTGGAGTAAGTGGTCGGAAAACAGAACAGAGATCTAGGTAACAAATCAGTGCTTATGGTCCATTTTCTTTCCAAAGGCCGTGAACGCATTCTGAAGCATTATTTCTAAATTCAGAATTTAGGCCTGAATTTCTGTTCAAAGCTACAACACTGGTGTAAGAGAGGTTTCATCAATTTCTTTTGTGACTCGAGAGATGTGATAATGGGACCTCTGTGTGAGTCTTATTATGGCATTTGGCATCCTAGAATGAGACAGATGGATCCACTCTATCTAGTGATAGGAAGGTTATCACCTCAAAATTTAATGGGTAATAACATTTAGCTGAATGATATCTTCACTGGAAATTCAGAGGTATCATAATTATCAGTCATTCTGTATAGAGCTTTTTCCATTGACATTTCTGTGTCCTTCAGTGGATCAGATATTGGGCAAAAAGTTACTGCTGTGTTAATCACTGCTAATTCAAACTGCTGACAGACAATGTTGGGACAGTGAAACTTCAACAGCTGTGAAGTAGGTGCTTTCTTGTCATTCTTCTGAGAACCTGTGGATTCACACAAAGTTAGTTTTCCGTTAAGTCCAAATCATTTTTTATTTATTTAAATAATCTCGCAGCTAATGCGATTTTAAATAGGAAATTACTCCTAAGATTAAGTAAAAACCAACACAAAGCCCCAAGCCCCAAAATAATGCCACCTTGTTTGAATGGAACTATTTACCTTTAGAAGGCTTTGTGTGAGGTTACATTATATATATACGGAAAGCCCTCAAGGATTTCTTGAGGAATTTTTCTTCTATTCTTGACAGCTGAAGCCTGCAAGCAAAGCTCATTTTGACTTCTGTTTTATGTCCCTAAGTAGAGGTAGAATTGTTGACTGAAAAGTCACTCTTTAGATGTTCAAAGGGGATCCTTATCTTTCATATATTCTCCCTAGCAAGAAGCAAATTACTGCTTCTCCTTCTTACTCTTACAGTTTGTAATTCAGCTGCATATACAGCAGTGATTCTGTGTGCTCTGTGATCTTGATGCTTCGTAGCATGCGGAGAATTACTGCTTTGACATCTAAATTATTATTTAATCTTTCCTCACATCGAGTGTTCGTGTAACTCTATTTCTAACAGTTGTGGAAGGAAACTTATGAAAACATAAAATGAATTTAAACTGATTCAGCGTTAACCTCAAGTCCAGAAACAGTCCAAAACAATGTTCAAAGAGATGCAGGATGCTCTGTTCGTGTAAAAATACAGGGGATGCTCCACTTTGTATTATTAAAACACAAAATGTTAACGTTATGAAGAGAAATGGAATTGCAGCTGAATATTCCAAATGTTGTTTTAGAATTCAGGGCTGGTGACCTGTAAAGATGAGCCTTTAACTCTGTCCACCAAGTCGGGTCTGTGAAAAAGATGTCAACATGAACTCCATTTACTTTTAAAATGGTAATGCATACACTGTTATGCCACTCAAAATTTCACCATGTCTTTGAGTTTACTTAAATATAATTCTATAAATAATGATGATGGCTCCTTGATAGGAAAACAAACAATTGAGAGTTCTGGCTCAAAATCACAACTAGGAATAAGTAGAAGTGAATACTGTGAGATTGATCACATGCTTGTTTTAATGTTTTTTGGTTAAAAAAATGATATGCTGTATTCATTATTTATAAAGTGTCTTAGTTTCCATTTACCTCTGCAAGTAGTTTCATGCTAGTGTGTTGAATACAGCATTGCACTGTACCAACTGTTAAAATGAGAAGTCCAAAGAGAATGACATTCAGTGTGATGCCAATAGTCCATAAAACTGTGAGTGCTGTAAGTAAAGCCAGTCAGCCAGGATAATGCTATCACTCACGGCAGAGGGAAAGTTCATCCCATCTGAGGTATGGGTCGTGTTCATATACTTGCAGAGAGTTGGTAGCAGAGTAATGCTCATGAACTGGACTATGTGTCTTTTTGTCCTCTTTTTAGCCACTTCAAGTGCTTCCACCGTATCTTTCTTTTAAGTTGTGCGTTCGGTGGAAAAGCAACTAGACTGTCTGACTCACTGCAGGCAGAACAATCTCATATATATTTGTGGAAGCAAAGTCTGTTGTGCTCAAGTCCTTTAAAAAGAAAAAAAAAAATCCGTCTTCATTTTTTTCCCCAAAGCTATTCAAGTTTTGTCCCAGCTATGCCAATCTGTCACTGCAGCTGTCAGCATGATGCCTTCTCTTCAAAGCACAGAGATGGCTCAGCTGAAAGCACTGCTTCTAGTCAAGGGCAGGAAAAAGGTCTGTGCAGTGAGCACTAGATATAAGGCTGACAGCCTGCCTAGTATGCTGTCAGCATAGTATAATACTTACCTATCAGTAAGGATTAGAGCAAAAAGGGAAGTGCATGAGGAACAGGGAAAACAAGATCACTCAATCCACTACACTCAGTAAACTTCCTTTTTATGGAAGTTGGTCTGGATTCATTTTGCAACTGAAGAACTGTGAATGTGTTCACTAAGACCTCTTGCTGTTTTTAAAATCTGATTGGAAAATCTGGGGGCTTTCTGCATGCCACCTATCTTAAGAGAGCATTATCTCTTTCATGAACTAATTATTACTGATTTGAATTCATTCTGCAAGTTAGGCAATTAGGCATTTAAACTTTTAAAACTCCCTACAGAGAGATAGATTTAGTTCTTGTCATAGAATAGAATCAGAATAATTTGAGTTGGAGGGCCTCTTAAAAGACATCCAAGTGCTTTTTGGCAAGGCTGTGCTCTATTCTTACATACCCCAGTTTGTACTGATAAGTGGGGGTTACCATGAGCCAGGTGCAAGACTTTGAACTTGGATTTGTTGAACCTCATGAGGTTCACCTGGGCCCACTGCTCATGCCTGTCTAGGTCTCTCTGAATGGCATCCCATCCCTTGGATGTGTTGACCACATTACACATCTTGGTGTCATCTGCAAACTGCTGAGGGTGCACTCAGTCTTGCTGTAGATGTCATTGGCGAAGATGTTAAAGAGCACCAGTCCCAGTACTGATCCCTGAGGAACACAAGTTGTCACTGATCTCCATCCAGACACTGAGCCATTGACCACCACTCAGAACGATATTGCAACCAGTTCCTCATCCATCAAACAGTCCACCCATCAAATCCATATCTTTCCAATTTGGTGAGAAGGATATTATAGGGGACCATATCAAAGGCCTTGCTGAAGTCCAGAAAGATGACATCAGTGGCTCTTCCCTTGTCCACTGATGCAGTTGCACCATCATAAAAAGCAACAAGATTGATCAGGCAGGACTTGCCTGTGGTGAAGCCACACTGATAGTTATCCCATATCACCTTCCTCTCTTCCATGTGCCTTAGTATAGCTTCCAGCAGGATCTGTGCCATGAACCATTGTCAGCCACCACCACTTCTTTTAAAATTTTGATGAAACAGAGCCAGTTCTGCTAGAGTTCCTTTATAGCTGGGAGTAGTTAGCAAAAGAGTAATTAGATGTCTTGTTGAAGATTGCAGAGCAGGTCAAGGGGCAAATCTAGGAATAATGTTGTCTTTGTCTTCGAGGAGGCCATTTTTTCTCACCCAGTCTCAAACTTAGGCAGATATTTTATTTATTTGTGGTTATATAGAGTGTGACAGATCACAGTAGGCAGAGATTCTAGAGAGAGACTAGAATCTTTTTTGCATGCATTTGTTAATTTATGCACAGTTGGAAGTATTCTTGATGAGCTGAGGGACTGTTATGTTGGTTTTCTGTGTGTTCTGCTTAACTGAAATGATATTTGCGTATCTTTTTTGAGATTTTGGTGGACTGGTGCATGTGACAGTTTTTTAAGTCAGAGCAGATATAGCCACATGGTGCCAGAAAGTAAGATCCTTCTGACAGCTACTGAATGTCTCTTGACCTATCCCTTGAATAGCTTTGGTAGAATTACAGGACTATTTTGATCTTATTTTGTACTCTATGGCTGGTACTATATTTAAGGTTCTCTCCAGTGATTTCAGTCTTCTCACCTTTGCCTGATTAAAGCCTCCTGCTTTACTTACAGTGTGATCTACAAACTGCACAAAACTAACAAAATCAGCTTTGATTCCCACGCTTCTATTAAATGCAGTCTTGTAGCTCAGAGGGTCAGTGTTCTTCAAATTACCGTATCTTAGACAAACCAAAGGAAAGTGTATTGCATTACATTATTGCCTGAGGGAACAGCATGGAGCTGCATCAGGGGAGGGTTGGAGGGGTTAGGGAAAGATTCTTCATCAGAGAGTGGTGGGCATGGAACAGGCTGCCCAGGGCAGTTCAAGGAGCATCTTGACAACACTCTCAGACACAGAGTTTGGGTTTTGAGTGGTCCTGTGTGGAGCCTGGGGTGGGACACAGTAATCCTTTTAGGTCTCTTCTAACTCGGAATATTCTGTGATTCTTTATTAGCTGTGAGTGAATGGCTGTAGTTGCTATATCCATCTGAAACTATTGCTCAGTGAATTTTTTCTCCTGCTCATCTTTCTGATCAGGATGAATATCTCAGAAATAGAAAATTGGCTGTTTGATACCTGAAGTTCAACTTTTCCAGTCGGTGCAGAATACAATAAACTATATGTTCAAATAAACTATGAAAGACATTCTTGCTTGAAAGCCTATTATTTACAAGCTCTCTAGGAAGTGTAGGTAGGGGAGATGATGAGACAGGGGAGGATCACTGTATTCAAAGAAGTGGTGTCGTGGTCAGGGTTAGGTAGGAGGCTAACAAAGGGAAGATCCTGGTGGGTGTCACTGGGAAGTCTCACCAAGGCTTACGATGGACAGAGGGATGTGATTAAAAACAGGTAGATCAATTTCTGAAGACTAAATTGTTCCTTGCTAGCTTTCTGAGATGAGATGACTAGCTCTGTGGATGAGGGAAAATCAGTGGTTGTCAGTTGTCTTGAGGTAAGCAGGGCTTTCAGCTCAAATTCTCAGTCTTGTAGCCAAATGAGATAGACAGTGACAGTCCTAGAAGATACCTAGAAGGTGAGGCCTTGACCAGACCACGAGATCCCAAGGCTATTGGTCAGCAAGTCAAAGTTCAGGTGGTGATTATTTACTTGTGATGAGTCTGCTGAGTTGATACTGGTACAAATGCTGACTTCTTGATTAATAATCAGGAGGAAGTTCTTTGCTCAGAGGGTGGTGAGGCCCTGGCACAGGCTGCCCAGAGAGCTGTGGTTGCCCCATCCCTGGAGGTGCTCAAGGCTAGGTTGGATATGACCCTGGGCAGCCTGATCTAGTGGGTTAGAAACTAGATGATCTTTAAGACCCCTTCCAACCCATGCCATTCTTTGATTTTATGATTCCTTAGCGAGCCAAAGTATGCTGGATGGAGGATGACCAAGGTGGTGGAGCAGAAAAGTGTCTGGGTCTGGTGCACAGATCTTGTACAGGAAAACTATGGGAGAGCTCTGTTTGTTCATACCAGAGATGAATTTGTGGGAAGATTTTAAATGCTGTCTTCAGCCACCTAAGGGATGGTTAGAGAGATGAAGCCAGACTCCTCTTGGAGATGTACAGAAGGACAAGAGGCTACATACACAATATGCATTAGGTGAAATATTGAATATATGTGTGAATGTGAAAAAAACTCATCTCAGTCAGTCTTTTAGCATGGAAGCAGGAACCTTGCAAGGCTACAAAAGTCCTGAAAGCAGCTGAGCATTGTGAAGGAGGCTCGTGTTCTGCTTGGGCTTGTGAGAGAGAATAAAGCAGTAAATGAATTTCCAAATGAAATTCCAAGTGCTCTAAATATTCTTTTTAATAGTGTTCCCACAACTGCTAGTTTCTGACTCAAAAGTTTTGTTAGATTGACTTTAGGAAAATCTGATAGGATATAAGACTTTGTTCCTAAACTAGGTTAGAAGCAATCAATTATGGTATGGGGATTATTTGGAAAATGATTTCTGAAAGATGTTTGTTATTTCAGTAGAGATTGTTTTTTAAAGCAGTGGAATGATGCTTTCATTCGGAAGGTTGCAAATTTTGTTTATGTATGATACTAGAGCTTTCTGCTGTGTATAACAAGAAGATCAAATCAGTGAAAGAAAAGATTTGGTAAAGACAGTAGAATATTGTTAAAACTGATCTTTCTTTCCTGTTGCAAAGGTATCATTCTTTAAGTATATTGAGCTCAATAATCGTATAAGGTGAAATGATAAAAAAGAAATATCCTGTTTAACCTTCAGTGATAATAGAGTTATAAATCGTTACATATGCCTAAAGCTAAAAATAGTGTAACCAAATGACCTTCAGCTTTTATTTATTTCACAGTGTCCAGTGTTATGAGGCACAATGAGAATAAATGTGTTTGTGTATAAAACATCTTTTCAGATACTAAGTATTTATATAGGAGGATGCCCCCTTCTTGGAAGCATTCAAGGCCACGCTGGATGGGGCTGTGAGCAACCTGGTCTAGAGGGAGGGTCTAGGTCTATAGCAGGGGGGTTGGAATGAGATGATCTTAAAGGTCCCCTCCAACCCAAACCATTCTAGGATTCGAGGGTTCTATGGTACTGAACTACATATTATGATGATAGCTGATACATAGCATGATATATACAGACTATGTTATATCTATTTCATTTTCAGTTTTTGTTTGTGAGTTACACAGTTGTATAGAAATAATTACATTAATTAATCATCAGTAGCTGTTGAGCAATAATGTACAACTTCTTTGAACACAGAATTATCTTTCAATAACTACATCAAAAATTGGAAAGAACGTGTGATACTCTCAAAATGTTTGAATTGCTGCACTAGTTAATGATATATTCCTAACTGAGCTTATGTTGATTAGGTTTTGGATTCCTGCAGTGAATATTTGACAATAGAAATATGATCAGTGTTTTCAGTAGTGCTGTACTCATTCCTGCCATGCACAAACAGATTCTGCAGTCTGTACAGTTTTAAAGAACAAGCAGTCATTCATCAGCTAACATACAAAGTGGATAGATAAACACTAATACAACTAATACATACTAATTTACTTACTTTACTTTACTAATACTTACTAATTTACTGTAATCCACAGTATCTGACCAAGGGTTGTGCAGCTGGGTGAGATCAGAGCTTGGCCTTGCATCACCACCAGCAAACCACTGTATGGAAAGAGGTTAGGGCATTTCAGGTGAATGGAAAGTAGCATGGATATAGGTTTTATCAGTGAGCTAAAGACCAGCTTTACAGATACACAAAATTTGTAAAACCAGGTCTATATTTCCAGCTCAACATCAGCTGAGTGCACATGAACTATGCAGGATATATAGCTTTGATTTTAAAAATCTAATTATATATGTGCATATATATATTATACAGTTATATAATACAAACAAGTAATAGCTTGAGTGTTATACTCTGCAAAATTAACTGATTACTGTGGTTTTGCATAAGTGCAAAAACTGGACATGTGATGTAAGGGTAATTGAAAGCCTCACCTCCAAGTTTGCTTAAATCAAAGCTGAATACTTCACATTTCTTACAGAAGGTGAATGACTATTTATCATACATTCAGGTTGTGATCCAAAGCCTATTGAACTTGAAAAGAGGGTGACCTGTGGTTTGGAGGTTGAGAATCTATTTCCTTCATTCTTAACTGATTGAATGGTACCTAGAGTTATGTGCTGTTATATGATGTGAGTTCAATGGGAAGATAAGCTTTTATGCTTTTAATTTAGTATGTCATCATGGGCATATCAATATTAAGGATTTTCAGAGTTTTACATTTTTTCTCTCTCTTTTTTCCTTTCAGGCAAGCCCTGCCCCTATAATTGTCAACACAGACACCTTGGACACAATCCCTTATGTAAGTATTAATTTTGTATACTGTATAGATTTTTTTAAATTATTTTCCCACAGAAATTCTATTTGGTATTGGATAGAAATTATAAACAAATCTTACAATTAATTATCTTTTACAAGTACATTGCTAATTTGTTTCTAGAAGAAGAAATCAGGAATAATAATGGCAGTCGGGTGATTTATAGCACAATTACATACACATAATTTGTAGTTCAAACTTCAACACATAAACTGTAACTTACTAAAACCAACCTTTCTCTGAAGAAAAAAACAGTGATTTCATTTTTTCCTCCTATCTAGTAAAATAAATCACAACTGTTTCCTTTGTAGAGCAGCATACATCCATATTAAGATTCTAGATTCACAGTACGATATTTAAAAGGTGCAAACTGCTCTTCCTGTTTCTCTCTGTATCCCTTTTGCAGTTGATAGATGTACATGGCAAATTACAGCACAAGCTAGATGACTTCTTGTTCTCTTATTAATGTCTTTTCGTTTAAATGGCTTCTAGAAAATAAAAAAGAAAAACTAAACAATTTTACCCTAAAATAAGTGCACGCTTTTACTAATGTAAATATATATATATATTTACATTTATTTGATAACACTTTCAGTTTCAACTTTAAAAGCAACCACAGTTGAACATAAAGTACATAGAAATACATAACAAAATGGATATGTAATAAAGAGAGTAACAGGCTGGATACAAGAAAAACAAGTAGTATGAAGCTAACCAGCCAATACATGATCTTTCTCCTTGTAAACTTTTAGTGATTGTTTTAAAGCTCCTAATTAATGTCTCTCAGTTGTCAAGTGTCCATATCTATTTCTTACATTTCCAGTGCATAAACCTAATTATTTACCCACCTACACTGATTATTTTGCTGAGTTCTGTCTTGTAGAAGTGATGAGGAAGTTTAATAGCAGTTGTCCTTGCCAGCTTTTTTGTTTCTGACAATTTATAAAACTTAGAAATTATTGTGCAAAACACATGCAAAGATCATAGCCAAGAGCAAATTAGAAGAATGACACTGCTGTAAAGTGAAAGAGAACCAAATTCCTTGTTGGGATTTCAACCATTGGGAAGAGTGGAAAAGTAAAATAAAATTTCTTGGTTTACATTCAGCTTTTTTAAACAGCTTACTAGTTTTAGTTTTTCTTTCTAACATCAGAACCATTTGTTGTGGTCTCATTTCCAATAGGTCTGTCTTTTCTTCAATTTTAATGAGACGCTTTACACTTACTGTTCTCTATGGTCCATCAAGAAGGACATTGTGAGCTTTAGTTCTCATTTCTAGCGCTGGAGCTGTGCCCAGAACAGTCCACAGTTACAGTGTTAGAATTCCTAAATACAGATGCAATTACACTAGTGACAAGATGTTCAATCAATATGATTTATTCCCTCAACAGAGTCTATCAATACTTATGCAGTTTTATGCCACTTTTATACTACTGTCCCTTTTTCTTAAAAAAAAAAAAAAAAAAAAGACAACAACAAATACATACATGTGCAAAAATCCAATAAAATGACAAAACACATCCAAGAGAAATATTGACAGTAGACTGAAAAGTGCCTGTGGGCTGTTTCAGTATCCAACACATAATGGGATCTAGATAAATAAAAACAAGGTGCTTGTTGCAAAAATAGACAATTCTGAGTTGGTTAACTTCCTCTTGTATGGGAAGAGTTATGTCCCTAACACAGCAGAGCTACTAAGAGGAACTAGCCAATAATGAATGCCAAGGTGAAGCCTATCAGCTGAGGCCAACGTAGTGCCCCACCGGACATGTGGGTTTTGCTTTATGAGGAGACATTTCATTCTCATTAGGATTTGTATGCTTGAAAATTCTTCAGAATGAGAAAGACAAACATATGGACAAACGACTTCTTCCTTGAGCCTCATATTTGGGAAAGTGGTTCGGGACTCCCACTTACTTGGGAGATAAATGCCAAACCACAAACATCCTCCCTTTCCTACTCCTTTCACTGAGCATTTATTGTTGAGCACAACATCATATGGTGTAGAGTATCCTTTTGGTCAGTTTGAGTCAGCTGTCCTGGCTGTGTCCCCTCCCAGTACTTTTCCCACCCGATTCTAATCACTGCACGAAAGAAAGGGAAGAGTGCAAAGAAGAGAAATCCTTGATGTTGTGCAAGCTCTCTTCAGCAATATCCAAAACACTGGCATCTTATCAATACTGTTTCATCCATAAGTGTAGCATCATATGGACTGCTCTGAAGAAAACTCCATCTCAGTTCGACACAATATAGCCTGTAATACCATGTATGTTGATACCGAGGTTTGTCAGTTTATTAGATATCAGTCCTCCCTTATAATAGAAATGTGTCCAACGCTCCCCTCAGGTTTGGAATCATCTTAGAGGTCTGATACTCAGCTCCTGTCATGCCTCAAAGTGTGTTTGGAGTCCAGCAAGCCTCTTGTTGGAGGAACACGAAGAAATTTTTAGTTCTTAAGACTTTCACCACACTTCCTATGTCCACATTCTTTTTATTCATATCCTATTTTTCTCTACTCTTGATTGGTTGTCCCTTAATTCTTTTCCTGCAGTATGTATTCCACAAATCTGAGTAATTCTAAATCAACTTTTTAAATAAAATTTAAAAGTAAGTCGATATATCAAAGCCAGGTTGGATGCAGCTTTGGGCAGCCTGATCTAGTGGGAGGTGACTCACCCATGGCAGGGAGTGGGAACGGGTATGCCTTTAAGGTCCCTTCCAACTCAGACCAATCTGTGATGCCATGATATGCAAGTATTGCATACCATGAAAGTTTTTGACATACTAGTTTTTGATTTCTGACTGATGGCTTAAGATGCTTTTCATGAAACTTCACTAACACTACCTACTTATGTTTTTACCAAAAAAGGGCTGTTTTCTTCAGCCTATTTCAAAAATTTTATTGAAACTACATGTAATTTTTCCTTAATTGGATCTATTTTTTCAATAATAACTATCATTTTCATTGTACTTAACAAGGTAAACATGTAACACTGGAATAAGCATGAATTTTCAAATTTTGTTAAATAGATTGGTCTACTTTACTCCACAATTAAAAGCCACAGCTGATAACCTGGTGGATCACTTAATAAGGTCAGGCTATTTTCAGTGTTTTTATGTACCAAAAGGAGACTTCTTGTGATTCCACTTAGCTCTTGACTTGGCAGCACAAAAAACTAATTCCCTGTTTCCTTTTTTGCCATGTACATCCAGTTCATTTTCATACATATTCTTCTCCAAATATTCCTGAATGTTATCAGAGGGAGAAGGGCGTAACAGAAATGCTTAACGTTCACAAAGCATTTTCAAATGTAATGTTTCCAGTAGTCCACCAGAAATAAATTCCATTTTTACAGTTGGTATACGACTGTTAAATGGTGTGATTTGTCTCATTAATGTCTTCATGTAATTAAACCTATTGGTTCTGTTGACATTCCTCAAACCTTTCAGCTCAACAGCCGAAAAAATCATACCGTGAGGGACTGTTTTTCATCAATATACATTTCTTGAGCAAGATGAAAGAAAAGGCCTTATTCTGATATATTGTATGTTATTCCTTATAATTTAGAACAGAAGAAACAGTTAATTAGCTTTGTTTCTAGATTCAGTGACTTGAAAACTTTGGCTTGGTGAGCTTTGAACGTGGGAATAAATTTGATAGGAAGCTTCAGTGGTACAAAACGAATTATTCTGTGGCCTTTTAAGCACAATTAAACATTTGTGGGAGTTTGTTTGTTCTTTATTCTCTGGCTGTAAATTTTAGATCCTATTGTATAATGAGAAGCATTAATTTAATACTCTGTGAATCATCTCAGTTTCTCTGCTGCACAGAATAAGCCTTATTTATTTATTTATTGGTTTCCAAAATGCTGCATAGTTAAGTGAAAAGTACTGGCTTTTCTGCATCGTATTCAGGAGTTGATGTGAGCCTTCCTATTTATTTTATGATGGAGTTTGATTTTCCTTTCACCTTAACTTCATGTTAATCTTAAATTATCTCAGATATGTTGGTTGGTCCCTTCCTCCCTCTTCTTGTCACAAAGCTCTTAGCATCATAGAATCACAAAATGGCTTGGGTTGGAAGGAACCTCAAAGATCATCTAATTACACCCCTTGCTGTGAGCAGCGTTACCAGCCACTAAACCAGGCACTAGATCAGGCTGCCCTGGGCCCCATCCAATCTGGTCTTGATCATCTCCAGGGATGGGACATCCACAGCTTCTCTGGGCAGCCTGTGCCAGCATCTCACCAAGAATTCCCCCTAGCATCTAAACACCTCCCTAAATCTCCCTTGTTTTAGTTTAAAACCATTCTTCCTTGTCCTAACACTATCTACTCATTTCAAAAGTTGATTTTCCTCCTACTTATAAGCTCTCTTCAAGTACTGAACAGCCACAATGAGGTCTTCTTGCAGCCTTCGCTTCCCTAGAATGAATTAGCCCACATCCTTCAACCTTTCCTTATAGCAGAGGTGCTCCAGCCCTCTGATCATTTTCGTGCCCCTCCTCTGGACCCACTCCAACAGCTCTGTATCCTTCTTGTGCTGGGGGTCCCAGGTCTGGACACAGTACTCCAGATGGGGCCTCATGAGGGCAAAGTACAGAGGGGGGACAATCACCTCCCTCTCCCTGCTGGCCACCTCACTTTTGATGCAATGCAGGATGCTGCTGAAGACAAGAGCTAAGACATATATACTTTATTCTCCTTCTAGTCCCATTGAGTTCCTTGTATTTCATTGGTCTCCCATTATTCTTCCAAATTATTTATTATTACTATTCTTATTATTATTATAGTTTTGGTTCACTTTGCTAACTGTGCTGCCTATGCTGAATTCTGTGCAGTTATACTCATTTCCTGAATACATGATTTTCAGACTCCTTTGGTTAGGTTTTTGTGGCCTCTGATCAACTCCTTGCATTGTTTTATGCATGCCTGGTCAGGGCCATGTGGATGGCTGCGTGGCTGCTTTGATGGGTCTGTGCTTAGGGACACCCAGAGCTCAGTCCCCCTTGGTTGCTCCTGTACTAGGAAGTGTGGAGGCCATGAGGATGCCAAAATGGGGAGGTTAGGAGAAGGTTTCAGCTTTCGTTGTCAACTGGCTCAGCCAGTGCACCTGGATTTAGTGCATCAAAGGAGGTACATAAAGGCATAAACAAAGGCTGCAGGGAAAAATAAGTTCTTCCTATTCTGAATGCAAAGAAAGCGTGGAAAATCTGAAAATTTCTGAGATTCACTAATCTAAAGGTTTTTGTTAGATATTACAAAATAGGCACAGCATGGACCCAAAGAAGTAAGCTGAAGGAGGGAGGGCATGAGCATAGGGCATTTGGCATTCATAATGAATATGAATTGTGCTGTATAACTATGAATGGTGAGCAAATATTTGAAGAGAGAAGTAATAGAGAACAAAAAGGAAATTCTTGTCTGAAAGATTAGAATTTGATTTTTTTAAAAGGTAGGAAGCTCTTGGAATTGAGATTTTTTTATAAATCAGTGTTTTAAAATGTATTAAATATATTAAGTTAAGAATATAAGGATTTATATCTGTATACATTTACCCATTTACTTAGCATCTGAATAAATTTGTTTCTTCCTCCTAATTAGTTTGACAATAATTTTGGAAGTTAGATTGCACATCTTATTATCTCAAAGGTCTCTTATGTTTTCCAGATTGTTAAACACCACTTTTGCTTGTTTGTTGTTTATACTCATCTTTCAGTCTCTCAGTTAACGTGGATTACAGTGAAAAATCTAAATGAGGTACAGCTCTGTGCCAGCTTTTAGAACATGCAGCGATTTGGCTTCTCTGTTTTTGCCCTTGAATCACAGTACAGCAATGTTGTTTGGCCTAGTAGTCACTGCTGTGTTTTGCATGTCATCATTTCTGTAGTGGGATAAGAGATTCTTCTTTTTATAATAGCACTATTGACAAGATTGGCTTAATTCATGTTTGTAAAATATTTTCAGATCATTAGTGAAAATGGTGTTATGTAACACAAGACTACAGAGTTAAAAACACAGTTCCTCCTGAAACATGCATGAGTAGAAGGATCCTGCTATTTGATGACTTAACGGATTTCATGACTAGTAATAGAAAAACATGTTATTGCTGTCCAAAACTCAAAGCAAAAGTATGAATGGATCTCATTCATAAGATTATTCATCTTATTCGTCTGATTTATTTTGCTTCTGTTTCATAGCCATTGTTTTTGAAAACCTGAATATTTCAAAACTTTTCTTGAAAAATATATCATTTTAGAATGGAATATCTTTACAAAAGGGCCAAAGTGATTATGGAGTAAAAAGATGCCTGTTTTCACTACATTTTTTTTTATAAATTCCGGAGGAATTTTTTAGTATTTAAGCATCATTAGAGACTTTTGACTTTTAACACCAGTTGTTAACTAGGAGTAAATGTAAATCATTAAATAACGTCAAGATTTAGGAGGCTTATTTTATCTTCCATAAAAATAAGCACCTCCTTGCATATTTGAGTGCTACATATCACATTATGTGAAAAATCAGAAGAAAACCTTCATTGTCTCTGACGGTATGAATATTAGCATCCTGTCAGTTCATCGAGTAAAAGCATCCCCTTGTCACATATCTAATTACCCCTTCACATTTTCATCTGCAAAAGTCTAATACTTTCAATTTTCTATTGCCTATGAATAACCCTTGCCTTGAGATTCAATCAAAAGACTTTTTCTGTAGACATGTGTTTTAAACTTTACCATTAACAGGAAATGAGCATTATTGAACTCTAAAGAGAGCAATAGGTTCACTTCATGAATTAGACTTACTGACAAAAAAAAAAAACTAGGCTGGAAGATGGGTTTCTGGATATCCTTTGACCATTAACAGACAGTGGGTCCTTTGGACCACAGTGAAATTAGTTTGAAATAACCCCCAAAGCAAGGCACAGTGCTTTGGTTTCACAGCTCTTTGTGAGTCTGTTCCTGTTGGGCTGCTCTTCTCATCCTTGTAGCCTCTGCTGGAGGGAAGCCAGCAAGGCATGGCTCTAATCAGTCCTTCTTTTCTGAGAGAAGTCATATACACTTGTATACATACCTCTCCTCTATGCCCAGCTATACTTTATTTTTAATTCATCCAAGAGAATTTGTGCAGGAGATCAGTATGTGCTGAAGATTTCATAGCACAGCATGTCTATTAGACTTGTTTGAACCACTTGGAGATTTGAGTCAGCCTAGAATCGCATTGCACTAACAGTTAAATGTTTTTGGAGTTCGTTTTTGTCTTGCTCTCCCTAGCCTTGAATTAGCTTCTCCTTTTGTGTCATTTTTGATATATTACACTATAGACCCATAGTTAATGTTACTGTATTTTGTAGCAGTCGGGTAAAACTGGTTGGGTCTGTGGATTTACAAGGATCCAGTGGTTAACACAACCACTTGCAGATATGCTTTTCTAGTACAACCCATTGTCTGAAGCCATGAAGTACAAGCTCTTGAAGTACACGAGGCTCTTTTTTGTGTGGCATTAATTTTATTCTGAATTACTTTGTCATGAAATCACAGTTCTGAGCTGAACTGGGAAACGTAACATGAAAAGAACATACAAATAATTATTTATAGACTTTATGTCTGTGGTTTCAGACAATGATACTTGCAGACAGACTTCACTCTATCAGAAAGGTGCAGGCCTTAAATGTTTTCAAAAGTGAAAAAACTCAGTATTGATGTCATTACCTGAATTGTTTTAATTTTACAAAAGAAGAAAGAGCTTTCCCATTCCATAAGACTTCATTTTGCAAAGCATTTCAGACATTAGATAGAAATTTTAAGTGCTGATGTCAGAGACAGAAGTATTCCTTTGAACTTGGATAACCTAAGAAAAAGTAACTGCTCAATATTGAATAGAAAACTAATTTTAATGAAAAGTGAAAAATAAAAATACTGCTTTCTTATTTTACTTGAAATGGAAGGGCTTCGTTTCTGTGATACTTCAATCCAAAGGTACATATGTAATTTATTTGTATGAGGAAACTTCTTTATAATTTCAAGGATTTTTTTTAATCTGGAATTGATTGATCTACTTTGCAAAGTGCCTCTTGAAGTTCAGCCAAGGCAAGTTTGTTGCTATCCTGGCAGTACGTAGTATTATATTTGTAGTAATATTGGTTAGGAAAAGTTACCTTCCCTTATATTCTTGTATGTATTGCTGCAAAACTAACACACCTTCGGCACGGTTTCAGGAAACGTTCTGAAGCAAGGTCCGTACTGTTGCAAACAGTGCGTTGACTGTTTTGGAGTGTGACTCATGTCTAATCCACATTTTACATAATACAAAAACATGCCACTTTTAATACACTGAATGGATGAATCAGCCTTGATGGTAAATTATATTTTTAATCAGTGTTTATATGACCTAGCATTCTGAATATTGCAGCAAACCCAAATATACCACAGATAATACTTGTTTTCCTGGTCATAAAAATTCTGACTTCCCTAATTTTCTGCAGAAGTCTGACTTAGTTTGAGGGTCATAGAAAGCAGAGATGCACACAAGATAAATTTCCACATTGTGGAGATCAATAATAATGAGGAATGACAGCTGAATGCAATTGTTTTTTGTGGTTTTGTTTTTTTTTTTCTCTTGCATTAACATACAAAATCAACTGTCTAGTGATATATAAATTGTTCTTCATGAAGGTGACAGTACCTTATAATTTTCAATTCTTTTTAGTCATATATTGTTCTGAATATGCAATGCTTTACATTAGCTAAGCAGAAAACCACTGTACTGGATTTTGGCAAGTCTTATGGCTTCATTCTTTATCAAGTTTATTTGGGTAATAATGTGGTCATAAAAAATAATAATAATAATAATAACCCTGTGTAAGGTCCAAAATCAGGACTTGAACTTTGCAAAGGTGATGGAAAGTTGAGGATAACATATTGAGTTTATCTTGAAATTATTGAGCTAGAGTAATTTTTCAAATAATGTGCAGAGTACAAGTTTGATTAATCACCCTGATTTCACCATCATCTTTCTCTTTAGTAGAAGCAGATTGCTGTTGTATTAATAGTGTTCTTTCTTATTCTATAAACTGTAAAAGTCTCCAACTGTTCATATGACCTCTTGTTATTCCCCTAGAGGAGGACAAACATAATTTGCAGCTGGTGCTTTCAATACGATTTTATTTCTTTCACAGACAGTGGGTATTACTTTGAAGGTTTTTTGGTAAAATAAATCAGAAAATTGCTTCTATTTTGTTCTCCAGGCATTTGATTTTCATGTAGACGGACACAAATCTGTTCTAATTTATGGAACTCTTTGTCCATATATATTATTGTTGAAAGTTGTCCATCTTTCTTTCAAACTAGAGACTAAACTCCAGGGGCCGTTCAGGGGAGTAAAGAAGACTGATTTCATTAATAGGACAAGTTGGTCTTTACTCAGGTGGTGATAAGTTGTGTTGTATTAGCTGCTTCTGATATGTGCATTGTTAATCCCTGTGAACAAGAAGTTGCACCAATTTTCTTTCTCAGAGCTTGTGAGAAGGAGCAGAAAACCACTTTGAATTTGGCTCAGCCGTTCAGATTGCATTTTTCTTTTTTCCTACTGCAGAATTAATTGGGCATGAGGGAGCTGTTCTGCTATGCTTTTCGTTGTAGAGCACAAAGAGACTGTGGCTTCCTGCCCGTACACTCACTAAAGAGTATTCCAAGATTTTAGTAGAAACCCTGAATCTTTCTGCTGTTAGAAAAATTCTTGTAAAGCAATAAAATGCTGTTCTGTGGAATTCGTAAATGTTTGTTAATAAATGTGCATATGTATTATTTATGTGTATTTTCCTTATTATATATTGTTATTATTAGTTCAACTAATTTTAATTACCTTTTCAAGTCTGCTCCCTCCTGCAGGTGTAATTATGTTCACAGATGAGTAAATGTAAGATCAGTTACACCGGTACAGGCCCAACAACACCAGTGGGATTGCACCAGTTACTGAGAGTATAGTACTTCAGTACTTATGCCAGAGTTAATAAACAAGGAGAAAAGAAACCAAGAAAATTCATTGATTGTGGTTCATTCAGAGGCAATGAGAGAGTACAGGGAAGGGAGTATTAACCCTTAAAAGGGCTTAAAAGCAAGTAAAGGTGTTGGGAGACTATTTTAGGCACAACAGTCTGAGTCAGAGTATGCGATCAATTAATAAAGTGCAACAGATTAGATGATGTTGGTTAGATGTTGTTTATACATTTATTTATTTAGGAAATGGGTGTGCCTACGTATATATTACGTATTTCAGCATATGACTACTACACAAAATGCCATGGATATCAATAAATGCAAAAAATGGTTTCAGTATTTCCCTTGCCCAAAATTTTGCCAGTTAATGTTATTGATTTCTTTCTAAAACCGAGTGAAAATTTTATCTTAAGTGTTGAAATGAATCACACAACTCACACTTTATGTATTAATTTCTGCCTTTTAATCACTCTAACCGTAGTTGCCAACATTTAAAATAAAATTATGCAATTGAACATTAGGAAAATAACCTTGTATATCTCAAGTTACAAGTACTTCATAGTCTTAGTTGATGAAATAAGGTCAATCAAGCAACAGGAATTTTCCATTTGTATGTATCTTGTGCAAGGAATAAAATATTATACAAGAAAATCACTTCTAGAAATAACTGTACTGTTCAGTCAGTTGAAAAGTTTGATGGCTTTTCCTCTAAAACTGAGAAGGGCTAGAGATATAGGGTCCTGACAAACTGAAAGTTTATGATTAGTCAGATGTTAGGGTGTCAGCAATGTCAGAAGCACAGAGGAAAATGAAAAGCAGACTGACTGCAAACTTCTAAAGCTGTATAGGAAATGACCTGAGCTGCACAAGAAAGGATGTAATTTTGTGGAAGAAATGACCGTATCCAGTTCTCTGGAAAGCACTGCTTCAAATTCTTACTCTGATGTATATTATAAATTAAGATTCATGGGTAAGGAATTTTAGGAATTTTTTTTTTTAGGGTGCAAATTCTGAAAGTCTAAAATAGCTCTATATAATCAGTTAAACGCACACAGGTTCCTCAAATGGCAACTCCATTAGAATAATAAAGTACACAACATAAATCACTCTCTGTTGAGTCCTCTCCCTCATGCCTGTAAAAATCAAACAAATAAAACAACAAGACCCTGGGTGACAGCTTAACCTAAATTGGATAGCTAATATGAAAGAATATGAATTTCTCCTAGTTAAAGAGAGAAGTTTGTATGTGTTAAAGCTGTCATTTGCATAATTCTTCTTTTGTTGATTCTGATTTGGAATAATTTGGAAGAGCTACCCTAAACAGAATTAATACCCAGACCTTTTTTCATTTCCATCTACTATAATCCCCTTTTGAAATTATGACCTCTGCTTTAATCTGTGCCATGGATTATATATGAAACTGGGAGTTCTGTGATGGGTCAGCATTAGGTATCCTGAGTGCTTGCACTTAAAAACATATAGACACATCTCTTTTGAGGTTATATATGGTTATAAAACACCTACATTGGTGCTGAATAGGGGAAAGAATTGTGAGGAGTGAGAATAGCAGAACAAGTAGGGAAAACTGAAAGAGAATCCTTTGCTTGGGCCAGGTTTTGGAATTAAGGATAAACAGGTGAAGCATATTAACACAATAAGTCAAAGTATAGGAGTTAGGAGAGAAGATTGTGTTAAAAGTTTAGATGGAAAATGTAAGGTGAAAAGCTAATCACAAATGATGGTTTTGTTGAAGTTGGATTAGATAATATATGTTCAGTTCTGTATATACAAGCATGCATCTGTGTGTGAAGGAACAAAACAGATTTGGATGTAGAAAGAAGGTAGAAAGAAGGAGTAAAAAATATGAATCAGAGAAGGCTGAGGGTGGTACCTTCCCTAAAGGATGAACAGTGAGTGCTGGCCAAGTGCTCTGCAGACATAACAACAAACCTGTGGAAGAATCCACACATTAGTTGCACTTATATTGTAAGATATTTTCCTGATAAAGTACAAATTTAGTACAAAACCATGAAGTCTTTCATTCATGATTCTTCACACCAGAACAGTTGTGTGATGACAAAAAAGTTTTATGTTATGTTACATTTCTGTTCAATGAGCTTAACATATTGCCCTATTTCCTAGAAGAAATAAGGCAGAAAAGAAGGAAGTGGGCTTGTTATGCACCGTGATTAAAAATAGATGTAGGCTATCTTTTATAAAAAGCACATAAAATGCGCTCACTCAGATAAATGAAAGTGGCATGAAAAGAATTCTGGCAGTCTCTTTAGGACAAATCAAAAAGATGAAATAATCATATTTGAAATCGTGCAACGGAGGATACTCTTTCCAGTATGTTTATATGAGGTGAGAAAGGAAACTGAATGCACTTGGAAAACAATATCAAAAGGACATCAGCAGGTTTCTTGAGAACAGTAAGGGAGCTTTGTCAACTACTGAAGAAATAACTTATGTCTGGAAATGACCAAGAGCTAAATGAAGATTGCTCTTTCATCATGCTGATATAAAAGAAATAATGCAGGGCTGTTTAAATCTTGTACTTGTTAAATTACCAAAATGGCCTTGGTGTTTCGTAGTAAAATGTACTATCTTAATTATACCACAAAGTGGAACTTTTTAAAGGACAGATATGTCCTAGGATACTTGTAAATCAGATATTTGGCAATCGTGCATTCTATGGAGGGTTGGGCAGTTAGGCAGCTGATGAAACTGTTCAAGCAAAGGAATCAAAATTATATGCTGAGTGAAAATCAGTAGCAGAGTAGTTGTCTTCCTATGAACATGATAATAAAAGTAAAAGCAGCAGTCTTTTTTCCTGAAGACAGCTAAAAAACAATGTCCAGTTAAATATAATAAAAAATGCTTTTGTTTTTAATAGGAGTCTACAGATATTGTAATTCTTAGGCAAAGCAATCTCTTCTTGATAAGAAGGCTAAGCATAAAAACCAGCTCTAAATTCATCAATTTTCTTAGAAAGAATAGGTACAGTAGTCTCAATATTACAACTGTGTAAATTCTGAGTGATTTGATGCTATTCTTATTATTGAAATGCAGTTACTATCTTTAAAATTCATATCATGAAATCTTTAACTGAGTGGGGAAATGCATTGTCAAAGTACAGGAAGAAAAATTAAGCAATGCTTATTTGTTTCAAGTGTAAGCAGGTCTATCAATAACCTGTCAATAAATTCGGAGCTTTCAACAGTTCATTCAAATTCCTCAGTTAACTGACGTTCTCTTGGGAAGGTCTTTGTTCCTAGAAAAGAAGGACATCTGGAGCCTAAAAAGCAGGAGCTCAACATTCCACCAGCCTTGAGGAGGAGGTACATTGTACCCTGCTAGGACTGATAATAGGCACCATAGCAAGGTCGAAGTGCTAATTAAAAACTTAATCAATGGCCATGTTTTTTGTAAATGAGTTCCTGACCATATGTGGGATCTGGCTTATGTAATGAATGACTTTTGCCTAGATAACACCACCTGATGACCATCAAACCCCTTACCAAAACTCCATGTTAACACAGTGCATGCACCCAGCACTGCAATAAAGTGCTGTCGGCTTTCTAACCTGTCATTCAGCTTGATGTGTTTTATTCCTGCATTTCAGTGGCACTGTCATCAAGCAATTGCAGGGATGTAAAAATAAGATCAGGAAAAAATAATACCTGTAACAGTATTAAAAACGTGAGAGTATGTGAAAATGATAAACTCAACAGTACGGATTCTCAGGGATTTGGGAATTTGTTTTAAATTTATAGAGTTGATTTTCATAAGGGACTACTTCTTCTGCCTGTCATTCTTAAACTTCATTACATGAGACAAACTTCCTGGAAAGTCAGAGTAAAATTCTTCATGTAAAGGAACAAATGAATCCAAGTTGGTCCAAACCTTAATTTGGTGTCCTGTATGCTGGGCTTTATTTCACTTTTGCTGAAAAAAGTTGTTTGTAGAGAACATCTTTTTACCTGTTCCTTTTTTCTCATTGACCTGAAAGAAAGTGTCATCTATATATCTTAGGAAGATATATAATTTGCTGTGGTCTCTAGAAGTGATTAGAGTTTCACTGGGAAATGTCTTTTGCATGCTGGTATCTAGATGGTTATGACACACTGCATCTCTTTCTTAAATGTATTTATCAAAAGCAGGGAATAATCCTCAAATGTAACCGATGCAGCTGTAAATGAAAAGCAACTGTTGCCTTGCTTTTGCAAGCAGTTATTTTAAACATTGGACTTAACTGAGTAATAGTAACTTCTTCTAAAGGGGCTGTAAACTCATCACACTCTAGATCCTGAACATATTTAAGGTCAGGAGGCTGAGAATTCTTCTCTGATCAGAAGCATGTGCTGGTGATGCTGTTGCTGAAAAATAGGACATCAAAGGCCCTCAAAAGTTACCTAAAGGTTTCGTTCATGTTGTCTATTTTGTCTGGGCCAACAGCATTTTTTGGGTGTTCCTGCATGATACATTTTGACTCCAGCCTCTGTGCCTTTCAGAAGGAGTGTGATTGATTGCATCCTCCCATGAATTCAACTTGTGCTCTCCTTATCCATTTCTGCCAGTCCTCTTAGATAAGGTGTTGCCCTCCCTTGGGCATCTTACTGTCACAAGTGCTGTTGAGCACTGATTTTCCAAAGAGAGAACATTAGCTTCCCAAATCAGAGAGGGAATTCAAGAGGGAAATCATGTTCCAAGATGTCATCCTAACTTGTTGGACTTATGGGAGAAGGTGATGGATATCAACCTGTGTATATGCTCCTAATTACAGGTGCAGATAAATCCCCAACAGTAAGTAACTGGAAAATCTCCTAAACCAGACTTCTGGCCTTTCACTAATGTATCATTGTAAAAGAAATATGGTGTCCATTAGGTAGGGATTTTTTTTACCAGTCTAGAGTTAGGAGAATTTCAAAGAAAATTTATGTAAGGCAAGTGCTCACCGAACTTCATGCTTCAGTTTTAGACTCTGTACTCAGTGAAAGGAAACTTCAGGGGCGCAGTTCAAATAACCTATCTGAGATGTCTAATGTAGGATGAAATGACTTAAGAGCTAGAAGTACCTGTTCCTCTCCAATGAGCGTAAAGGTGACTGCCTCATATTTCAGCATTATAGATGGCAAAATTTAGTCGAGATTAAGGATATCTATTATCAACCTAGCTAATCTGAAAGATGGGATATAATAATTCCAAAGCAACTTGGAAATATTTGTGATTTCTTTGGCTGTGGAGGAAAAGAAGAGATGACCACAAAGAATCATAGAATCATAGAGTAGGTTGGAAATGACCTCTAAGATCACCTAGTCCAACTATCCACCTACCACCAACATTGCCCATTAAATCATGTCCATAAGAAACAGCTTGGAATTTTTCATAGATATCTAAAATCATACAGAACACAGCAAATTTAGCTGTGCATTTTAGCTGCAGTCTGATCTGAAATCAGTAATCAGAAAATTACTGTAGGCAAAAAGAATCATGGAATCATAGAATCACCGAGGTTGGAAAAGACCTCCAAGATCATCCAGTCCAACCATCCACCTATCACCAATATTTCCCACTAAACCATGTCCCTCAGTACAACATCTGAATGTTTCTGGCACACCTCCAGGAACAGGTTTCCACTAGTTACAAGAACTGAAAGTTGATGGTTTAGGCAGCTTTTTCAGAAGCCTTTTCAGGCCAGAAGCTGTCAAGTTTTAACAGAGAAAAGGAGAGGGTACGCCTGTATGCTGCTAAATAAGAGCACCGACAAGCCAGTTTCAGCAATGGAGCCATGATTCTCATGCTTAACCATTGGCGCGCTCCTGGGCTATTTGTTTCCAACAGGCTCCAGACAGAAACAGCCCTAAGCACTGAGACTTGGCTGAAAACTCACTCTAATTTAGCAGCGTGGGTGCAGCCAGAGAGTGTAAATATGAAATAAAGTGGTGCTACTAGCAAATGGCACTGCATACATCATCATTTCACCTGCATCGTGTACTTGCAATGTCTTATTTGAACCTTTATGAAATAACTGTCGGTCTTCTGAGCAACCAGAAAGAAAGGACAGTGAACTACATATAAGCTTAAATTACAAGAGGAGTTGGATCAAGATCAGTCTTTTAATCCATATCATTCCTGCTGCTATGGAACCTGGTAAAAGACCTCTGCTGTGATGCATGGAGATTTGAGCTGAAGCTTTTTGGAATTGGGACTTTGGATGATAAAAGGAACTCCTTAGATGATTGCAATCAAGATATTGTTTGTGTGCAAATACAAGTTGAGTATTCAGCTTGTGTTTTCTCCTTTCGCCTTTATATGGAGGTTGCTCACTTCTCATGTCCCTCTTTTTCCCATTTTGTTGCACTAATGAGTTTTTAATGCAAAGGAAAAGTGATTATAAGCAGTGAAGCAAAGACAGCTTTATAGAACAAGGCTGAGGAATTGAAGACATAGATCAGAGCTATCCACCAGCCTAAGATAAAAGAGAAGTTCATGAAAACAGAGACATATAGATAGCTTTGATTTCATTATCATTAGACAAGAAAGGACAAAAAAATGGAATAGCTCTTCATACCTAGTTAGTTTCCTGTATCAGAAAAAGCCTCTATGTAGAAAGCAGTAAAGTTATAACATAAATCAGGAAAATATCCTATAGGAAAATGTCAGTTCATCTCTGTCTTTAATGTAGTGTAATGTGATTAGCAGATTGTAATCATATAAAAAATACAAATATTTTCTGTTTTATTCATTGACACTGTGTTTGTGTTTCATTGCTAAACATGGATTATTTATTTGGACCTTTCTCCCACTCTCTTTCTTTTTGAATACAAATTCTGAGGATTGTATTTCTATTACTGATTCCATAGTTATCAATTCTTGAATTATAGACAAATTAAATAGTTTTGCTAGCTTTTATAGGAAGCTTTTCTTTGGAAGATACATATACCTAGTTATAATATTCACAACAAAAATACCTAATCACATTTGAAAAGTTACTGACTAGAGAAAGAATGATCTGTGTTTAGTATTTTTTGTTGATTGCCTCTAGAAAGTTAATAAAAAACTATTAACAGTTAGGAACAGGGAGGAATGCTAAATATTCTTGTTCTAAAAAATAGCAGAAGTTTTCCTTCAAGATTGTTCCTTCAAGGGACAATCCTAAAATTTCATCTCATTTTTGTTCCTATTTTATTTTTTTAATTAAGTACAAATTAAGTAAAACAACAGAGCAGAACTATTATCTGGGAAATATCCTATCATCATAAAAACTATAAAACACTATGATTAATGGACGGTATCTTGTATTTATTGACTAATCAGCATTTTCTTGAAAAAAAAAAAAAATGCTGACTAGCTGTAGCTAACTTTGAAATTCCTCGGAGGTTTTAAGTGTAGAACTCCTTCCAGTACTATGCAGCTTACTTATAATGTAGTCAACTTTGTAGCTTTCTCAAATGCATCACTCTGCCCATGTAAGAAATTACAAAACCAAGAAAGGGATGTTAAGCGAGTTGCCTAGAGGTACAAGAAAAGTCCATGTCAGATGGAAACAAGGTTTCAGAGTACTGCTTAGACCAGTGCCATTTCTTCAGCTGATAGATTTCTTGTCCAGCACAATCCATTTTGGTGCCCCACGTTTTGTAGTTTAATTTATTTTGACACTGGAACACAGCATAAGAATTGCATTAACATTCTTTGCCTTTTTACTCTTCAACTGTCTGTTGCAAAGGTCCTCTGTCATGTTCTTGCCCTAGGTTAATATAGTAAACAAGATATATTTCAGTATATGTATCAGTGAGTGATTTTTACATAAGTACTATGAATTTCCTGTCTGATTTTGTACTGCAAATTAAATTGGAGATCAGAAGGCAATGAATAATTAATCTTGCTTCAATTTGTGAGAAAAAAATTTTTCTGCTTTTGACATAGAACCATTACCTCCAAAAATATTTAAACATTTGCACAGTCCACAAATATGCGGTGTCAAATATCACTCATATTATGTAAATGACTTAGTTATCCACTATCACAGTGCTTTACGTAGTAACTTCTACTGTTTTCAAGTTTGTAGGCTTGATTGCTTGCTATTCAAAGCAGAGGGGAGCCAAGTAGGATATAATTTAGATACTGTAACCTCTATGTTAAAAAATGTGCTTCAGTATACTGATTGTACTGGAATATCTGTACAATACCCCTTCCAAATTACCATCCTTGTGTATTTATGGAATTTTCTGATTTTATTTTCTTTAGGTCAATGGAACAGAAATTGAATATGAATTTGAAGAAATTACATTGGAAAGGGTAAGCGTAACTTATTCTTCTAAGAACAAATAACCCATAATAAAAATAATGCAATTGTTGATTAAGTGAAAAGTGTTTAAGAATACAATCATTTACATTTTTGAATAAAGATGTTCAAGCCTAAAGTATCAGAATGTGAATGATACAACAGAATAACCCTATCATGTTTTTAAGATATTTCAGGTGTAGCTACTTGCAGGCCAGTATCCAGAATGCTTTCCTGGATTCTCAGTTAGATGTTTGACCACTGAGAATAGTCTATGTGTTATGGAAACTCCCTTTTAGTTTGTAAACTCTTTGGAATTGTAGAAGTCTCTCTCTTTTAACCTCCTTGATTTCCTTTCATGATAACAGAAGACATGCAGTCTTACTTTCTAAAATAAAAATTGCAAAAGTGTTTTTAAAGTTCCAGTGACTACATAAAAGCTGTAGATCATATCTATATGTAAAGGATATTCTTACGCAAGTCTGAATTGAGTGAAGTATAAACAGAGCATGCACTGAAAGCTTCTTTACTAATGTTGTTTAAATGCAGCACAAATAAATACATATAAAGGTTGCACTGCATCATATCTTCTGAGATTTGGCGTTGGTGTTTTTTCCTTGCCTTTTGGTTATGTGACGGTTTCCTTTAGACTACAAACTTTCTTTGCCACAAAACCAGGACCAGATGGGCAGCATACTGTGTGAGCAAGAAAGTCTATGCTTTGTCATGTATCATAGTACTTACAGGGATTGCTAATGGATGCAAAACTGTCATTGCTGAATGCTTTCAATATTCTACCAACATGCTGGTAATAGGAAGATTTATAATCTTGAAGCAAACACAGTTAGGATTCCTTCTGTGTAAAATGTTTGAATGCAAGGTCAGATTTATCAAGATGTGACTGTTGCCATATGAGCAAATGCCTGTAAGGTAGCAAACTACCATTAAATTAGATGCTTGGATTATACAATTCATTGCACTTTTTCTGCTTGTTATATTTTTAATTGTCCAAGATAATGAATTTCATAACCATTCAACTTATAGGGATTCAAAATTATATTCTCATTGATTTGCTCACTCAGGCAAATTACAAAAGAGCAATATATCTCTTTACTGCAGCCATCCTCATAACAGATAACGTATAAGGTTATGGGCACTTTTTATCTACCGTCTCTTAAGTTATTCACGCATCACTAGTTATTCATTGGACTAGAGTTTCCAAAGGTCACTGAGCAGAACGCATGCCTCCTGGGTGATATTTTGAAAACTGCTTCATTTTTTATAAATATGTTAGTTATCACTGTACATACTGCAAAACCAATGTGATTTGCCCCTGCTGTACCTTTCTGATGCAGGTAATTTCCTATTCATTGCATGATATCATATAATAGCTGTTGAAAACGGATGAACAATAGAAGACAAAACTACAGATTTTAATGGAGGACATTTCAGTTGTTTTCTGGATGCAGCTGAATCTGTGGCTTCTGATTATTACTGCTTGAAATGTTCTGTCACATGTATCAGTGTTTTGTCTCAAAGGCAGGGTACTGTGTCTGCTGCTTTTTGTATGAGATATAAAACACAAGTGATTGCCTTTAAGTAGCTGTCATTTATGTTATACGAACAGCATTTTCAGAAGAAAGACATTTTCCATGTTGATTACCCATTTTCTTCCAGAAAAATTCTTTTAGAAATTAGATGGAAAATCATCTCTCTGCATTTAATAGCAAAGCTGCAAAATGTATTAAAGTTGCTGCTGTTGAGAAATAAAAATGTAGTTTGCTTATATCAAACAGTTGGTAGTAAACTTTCCATTTTAGTCCTGTTATCTAAGTTACAGAACTCTGCATCCCAAATATCATCAGATATTTTATTCACTTTTATCCACATTTTGAAATAATCAACATAATTGAAAGGATTTTACAGTGTAAAAGATAAAATGATTTATGGTGTGTTATGACTTTTGCAGGGCAGGGCAGAATGGGATTGATTATATAACAGCATCTCTCAGTGACCATATACTTTGTAAGGACACTATTAATTGTAGAAAGTCACTTTCATCCATAGATCACAGGAATCTGTGGATGTATTCCTGAAGAGAGTTAGTGGCTTAGATGTGATTCTCACCCCCGGATAAAGGGATGGCTCCATCTCTTGGGGTAACGTAGAGCAATTGCTTTTGTGTTGGCAGGATGTATCCCAAGTGGAGCTGGGGAGGAGCAGAGGGGTCTGAGAAATACCCAAAGGAAACATTGCTTAGGGCCAAGGGAGGCAGTCAGTGCAACCTTGCTGAACATCATCCAGCTGCCTGAGACCCAGCTGATTTACCAAAGAATGACTGCATGAAAACAGTGGGTCTTTGTAGAAAACTTATTTTATTTTTGCTCCCTTTGATATCATCTTGTTCAGTTGTTTCTATTTAAAATGTTGTGTCCTAGTTTATAGTTTAACAAGACTTGGGGTTTTGAGCTTAAAAGGCTTTATTGAGAGCTCACAAAGCAGATGAATCTGAGGCAGATCCAACCTAAAGCTGTGGTCAGTGCTGTCCTGGGAGTTACAGAAGTTGTAACTGTACCTCTGCCAGCCCCTCATCACTGACATGCTTTTATCCTTTTCCTATTCTTCAGCTGTATCAACCACTCATCTCACTGATCCCTGAAACCATGAGAATCATTGTTAAATATGAGCCCTCATAGAAGTCTACTTAGGTAAAACAAATAGAGTTAAAAGAATTCAAATAAATTCTCTTTTCTTTAAGAAAAAAGATAATTTTATTTCCTTCAATTACTTCAGAGAATGTGTGAGTTTCTCTGCCAACTCGTGGGCATGAAATGCAGATCCAGGTGTAGATGAAGACTTGGTAGTTTGTAATGTGTTACAATGCCCAAGTGCACACTCAGAAAAAATCCCTTACAATAAGACATTACTTTGCTCTATATTGGATATTAAAGACACTGTAAAAAGGAAATTCTACATAAAATGACTCATACTAGTGTGGAGGTATTAGTTTTCATTATTTTAGGGCTTGAAAAATGTATCCAGGGCAATCAAGAGACTGATTTGCACTTGTAAATAAATCAGTGTCAGGGTAAGGGATAACTGAATAGAATCTGTGACAAGCCATCTAACTTATCTAAGCTAGAGGACAGGTTTAATTGATTGACTCCTTGACAGAGCTCTGTGCTCTGAGGCACATGCTGAAAAGAGGGTTTTCTTAGAAGCTAATGGAATATCAGCCAATATCAATAGCTACCTCAAAGAAGAGTGAAGAAGTGATTCTCCCACTGCATTTAGCGCTGGTGTGGCCTCACCTTGAATACTGTGTGCAGTTATTGGCTCCACAACATAAAAGCTAAGGTACTTGAAAGCACCCGGTGGGGGACAACAAAACTGGTAAAAGAGCAGGGAGGAGAGGCTGGGAGGAGAGGTTGAGGACACTTGGGGCACTTGAGTTGTCCAGTCTGGAGATGAGGAAGCTGAGAGATCACCTCAGTGCTCCCTACCACTCCCTGAGGAGGGGAAGCAGATGGAGATGCTGGGCTCTGCTCTCATGACAAGACACAAGGGAATGGCACAGAGCTGTACCAGGTTCAATCTGGGCATTAGGAAACATTTCTTTACCATGAGGGTGGAACAGGCTTTCTAGTGAGGTGGTTGATGCCCAAAGCCTATCAGCATTCAAGAGGCATTTGGACAGTGCCCTTAATAATGCACTTTAACTTTTGGCTAGCCCTGAAGAAGTCAGGCAGTTGGACTAGATGTCTTTGTAGATCCCTTCCAGCTGAACCATTCCATTCCATTCCATTCCATTCCATTAAGAGTAAGAAAGACAGTGAGTTGCTTACATATATTAACTGTGCTATTTTCATCAGTCATTTACTTTGTAAAAATGTAGTTGGCAAAGCATAAAGAGGTACCTTCCACTGAATGCTAACGGGAAGTGAGAACTGGATTGTCTTAAATGATGCAAGGACTTTAATTGGACTCAGTGTCTTATTTTTATATCCGTTTCTCTTGTTTTGGCTGAGATCCCTGCTTATATGTTTGGGAAAACAAGTTCTCATTATTAGTTAGTAGTGTATCTGCTTTCTCCTTTTTTTAAGTTTTTGGATATTGATTGTTCCTGCAGCAGCATGCTTTGAACTCTCAAGAAGGAGATTATAAGACAATGCAGTGCCAGGAAAGGCCTTCTTTATTTAGTTCAAAAATAAGAGAGTGGAAGGGAGTGGTCAAGAAATGTTCCCTGGAAAAAGGTATTTTCAAAATTTAAAAGTGTATACCCTAGAAGCATTCCTTTTGAGATCTTAGAGTGCATGAATCAATATTCAACCATCAGCAGCCTCAGTGGAATGGTCTGACAACTTCCGACAGGAGAAGGGAAATATTTTAAAGTGAATTGTCCCTTAGGTGCCTGCAGAGCTCTTCCAAACAAAGCGTTGCAGTCTGAGTCTTTATTTCTGTAGAACTGTAGATGTTTTCTTCCCAGTTAAGAGCTTTCTGACTGGGTGACCTTATTACAGTTTTTTCTTTGCTAACACCTCCTTCTTTCCTTACTCAGAATAAATGTTAGTTATTCTTGCAGCCCTGGGACTAAAATAAATTGTAATTCAAAAGTAGTTTTTTTTTCTTATTGATAAGTTTATATCAGATTTATAGTAGAGCAATGATCTATGAGTATTTTATGCAATCAAACTGTCTCCCAGGAATTTTTGCCAGTATGTTATACCTAGGAGAAGAGGAAGCATCTATCTAGGAAGCTGTATCAGCAAACACAAAAATAATATTTCTCTCTCCCTCTCTGAAATAAAATGTTCTGTAAAACTAAAAAAGAATTTACGAAAGATGCTCATCCAATGATAGGACAAGGAGCAGTGGGTGCAACCTGGAACATAGGAGGTTCCACATAAATGCAAGAAAAATCTTCTTCACGGTGAGAGTAACAGAACACTGGAACAGGCTGCCTAGAGAGGTTGTGGGGTCTCCTTCTCTAGAGACATTCGAAACTCACCTGGACACGTTCCTGTGTGACCTAATCTAGGTGTTCCTGCTCCAGCAGGGAGATTGGACAAGATGATCTTTTGAGGTCCTTTCCAATCCCTGACATTCTGTGATGCTTGAAAATACATGTTTAGTGCATACACTGTGAGGGAATTTCTCTTACGCTTTCCAGTTCCAATCACATCTTAGGTCTGAGATACAAAAGATTATGAACAGGCTGCCCATAGAAGTGGTGGAGTCATCATCCCCAGAGGTGCTCCAGAACCGCGGAGATGTGGCAGTGAGGGACATGGTTAGTGGGCATGGTGGGGATGAGCTGACGGTTGGACTAGGTGATCGTAGAGGTCTTTTCCAACTTTAATGATTCTGTGATTCTACAATCCTATGATTGATTGTTGTGCTAGTGGCTGTTGTTCCCCTTCAGACATTTGTTGACATTGGGAAGCACAAGCTCCCTGGCTGCAGGATGCAATGGTTTAAGCAAGATCTGTGTTCTCCTTTTGTCTCTTATGCCTTGCTAGATTTCATTTGACCTGAGGTTGTACAGGAGCAAGCTGTTGAAAGGAGCTAAAGGAACTTGGTGTACAGTCCCACCAATGTGACACAGAAATACCAGGTCAACATTTTCCAAGGCAGCTGCAGAATTTGGTTGCTTTAGTTCAATGACCTAAATTAAGATTCCTTGGAACAGCCTAATTCTTTTGTATCATTACTCACCGAGAGTGTGTGACTTTCTGTCAGCTCAAAGCAGCCCTAATTTGGCACCTAAAATAAAACTAATCACTGGAAAACTTTGTTCTTTGTTCTTATTCTGCCAGAGTAATTATGCCGAAATTATTCCTGGTTCTATAGTTGTGCATGTCATATGGGGACTTGAGGTACAAGGTGTGCCACTCTGGGGTCTGCATGGGAAGGCAGAAAAGAAGGGGCAGGGAGGGGAGTGAATTTTGAGGAATAGCAGTTGCTGCCTGCTGATGTTAGTGGTCATTCTGCACAGTCAGTGCAAAAAAATCTGGAACTGGAAACTAAATAACCCCACCTTGTTAGAATCATAGAATCAAATCAAAGAATCGTTTGAGTTGGAAGGAACCTTTAAAGGCCTTCTAGTCCAACCCCCTGCAATGAACAGGAACACCTGCAGCTAGATCCAGTGCTCAGAGCCCCGTCCAGCCTGAGCTTCAGTGTCTCCCAGGACGGGGCACCCACCACATCTCAGGGCAACCTGTTCCAGCACTTCACCACCCTTAATGTAAAAAACTTTTTCCTTATATCCAATCTAATTATGCCCTCCATTATTTTGAAACATTTCCCCATTGTTGTCTTACTGATGACTATTGGAAAGAGAAGTGAAATAGCAGCCTTTAATATTATATTCTTCTTAGATAGCTGAACAAAACTTTTTTACTGTTACTGCTGTTAAGAAATGATTACATTGCTACAGGTTTGGTAGCAATGGTGAAATGCAATAGGTAAACTGTCCCGGTTTTCCCAGAAGCAGTGACAGGGCTAGGAGAACTAACCTATCCTCTTCAGACAGAGATGATCTGAGTTACTTCAGATATGCACTGCCAGAAGAATTTGAGTTGTCCAAAGGAACTGATTAAAAGAAAAAAAAAGTGGCTTTCCATTCATCCTCTGTTTACAAGGAAGATTTGTCCTGTATTTCATCACTGCTACAGCTGTGTAAACAGTGCGTCCTCCCCCAGGTAGAGAGTGGGAGCTTCTCATCCCCAGAATTCAAAAGAAAAAAAGCTGCTGAGACCTAAAAGAGAAGGTGAAGGAGGGGAGAAGGCTGTAAGAGACTAGGGAAAATATTTCAACTGCTGCAGTTTACAGCTATGCTGTGATTAGGAAAAAAGGCCAGAATGATACTATGCATTTAGCTCCCTTCAGGTGCCTAACAAATTACTTCACATTTTCATCTTTTTACCTTAGAATCTTTCTTTTTAATCTAAATGTCTGAAAAATATTGCATGGATGCTAGCTAGGTTAAATCAGATTAGCATGTTCCTTTGCATTTATCACTGCATTGAAGCACCATGCCATTTAAACTCCTCGGAGGGCATTATCTCAGTGAAGGATGTCCCCTCCCCTGCATGTGTAACAGCTTTGTTTTTCAGGTAGAAAGAATAGGTAGTTCAGAATTACATTTGCTGGTTCATGCTTTCCAAGGCAAAAAAAAATATTTTTATTACTATGAATTTCGCTTTTATATATTCATATATTTATTTTTTAAGATCTATATATTCACTGATTTTAGTAATTGGTTGAGTGGCCTGTGGGTTTTTTTTTTAGGTGAGAGGCTCGCACTGTGTTTCAATAGGTTTGCAAGTCCAGCTTAAACCTGGGAGGGATATTTGTACTTTGAATTAAGGTGGGAACATTTATCAGAGTTTTCCTGTTGTGCAAAAATTTTCAAATTACTAAATATTTTGCTGTGAAAGCATGTTGTGTTATTTTGGCATTTTCAATACTGTTTGGAGCTTTACTGAAAAATAAAAGTGGAGATTGTTTGAAGTTTGTTTTTTTTTATGTAATGCGTCACTCAACATATTGAGCCTTTTTCTTCCTAGAGGAGTATAAGAAATTTCACTCCTCAGTATATTGAATCATAAGCCAAAAGTTGCTTAAACTCCCTCATTGAAAGCTCACGGGGAATTTGTTCAAAGCGAGCATGTCAGTAGAAAGTATAGATACCAGAGAGCCACTAACACGGTACCAGGATGTACTGTCAAAAAGAGAGAAGCAGTTAAAAAGCAGCAGGAAACAAAAAATGTCAGGTATTGATAATGTTGTATATTCCATATTAAAAGGGAGGAAAGGTTGGAAAGACAAGCAACATTTATTCAAAAGTTTGAAAGCTACATGTGTGACTACAGGGAAGAAAAATACTTGTGCTTACCTCTACTTGAAAGTTATCCCTATAACTTTATCAAGATTGCAGAGACCTTGAGTTATCTATTATGTGAAAAGTGATTTCATGCAAGTCAGAGATGCCCAGAGGCAGCGGTCTGCTGCTGTTTCTGTTAAATTATTATTATATTGGCATTTTATTTTTCAGGTACTATCACTCGTTTATTGCCTTTCTCTCATTTCCTAACTTGCTTGCTTTCATCAGGATGCAGCACATAATCTAGCTGGATATTTTTAGTCATTATTTACAGCTTTACATGAAAATTCCATTTACTTTCTCGTAGCTCTCAAGGATGTTGTCTTTCAAATTATTTACTGCATTGTCTTTAGCAAATCAAGTCCAAGGTTGGCTTTATTTTACTTCTGCTTAGTGTTTGGAAGATGAGCATCTACCCCAGGCTGCTTTGGTAGTGTAAGGGGAGCAGAAGTCATCCCACGAACATTGTGTCCCAGCCCAAGGTAGAAGATTACATGAGCAGAGTGAAACCTCCTCTGCAGGCACAGATAGCACAGGGGGTCATTTTATATCATTTTTACAGGAGCTAGTTTACAGAACTAGTTTAGTTTTACCGAGTTAAGCTTACAGAATATTGACAATTCTGAAAGGAACAGTTAAATGTGCATTACGTCATGTTGGCCTAATGACACAGGAGAAACAGGGCAGCCTGTTGGAGCTGTCTGTCCTTGTCCCCTCGGCTGATGCAGGAAAGTAGACCTTTCCCCCATGCTTAGCATTGCAGCTTTCAGTAGGCAATAATTTTGCCTAGAAATAATTTTTCAGTAATAAATCCCATATTGATTTTAGTGTTTAACTCAGATTTAGGGATGTTCTGAGAGCTTGGATAACATCCCAATTTTCAGAAGGTGCAAACAAATGAGTATTTTATTCTCAACAGTTCTGCTTTTCTTAATTGGCATAAAAAGTCTGTTAGTAGAAAAGCATCTAAATGTGTAACCCAGGCAAACCTGGAGTGTTCCATCCTGTGATACTTCAATATGGAGCTGCATCAGGGGAGGGTCAGGGAGGAGAAGGTTCTTCACCAGAGGGGGGTGGGCATGGAACAGGCTGCCCAGGGCAGCGGGCATGGCCCCGAGCTGCCGGAGCTCAGGGAGCGTTTGGACAGCATTCCCAGACATTGGGTTTGGATTGGGGTGGTCCTGTGTGGAGCCAAGATTTAATCTCAGTGATCTTTGTGAGTCCCTCTCAACTCAGGATATCCTATGATTCTAAATCAGTCAGCTCTAGTCACTAATGAGCAGAGCTGAAAATGGGAACGTATGCTATGGACTTCAAAATAAACAGACCAGTTCTGACTAAAAGCCACTGGAACACTGACTTGAGAGCGTGTATACACTAAAAAGGAGTGATATCTCTCCAAGATGTTGACGGCTGAAAATGTACATAGGAATCTTTTTGGAAACAGACTGAGAAAGTATTGCAGGAAGAAATATGACAAATTGAAGGTCTACAAAACAGTGGTTCAACTCGGTTATCACTTAGTTTTGCAATCGGCGTCAGCAAGTAATATGTAAATTTAAAATAACTTGTACATTTAAATAAATGAGAAAGAGGAATGTCAATTTACTGCTAGAAAATGAATCATTCTGGAGATGACAGTAATCATCTTGTAGCAAAGATGATCATTTTCAAGGCAGGACTTTTTAAAAGCCATCTTTGATGTGCTGGATTTGTCTCTTTAGAAAAAGCAATATTTTTCATTGCAGAAAATTGCCTTTCATTTTTGTTATTAATTTAGAATCAATTGTAATGCATAAATTAGGGCCAGTCAACCTTGAGGAATCACTATTACATTTTGTTAGAATATGATATTGCCGAGACAGATAGGAAAAAAAGGGAAAAAAGGGAGGAAATAATTCATTGGTTCACCCAGACTGAATTCTTCAACTGGCATTGCTATGCATTGTACCATAGTAATACCATATCACAATAAAAATGTCTAATTTCCTGTTTGTATGCAGCATTGCCATTATTTTCTGTTCTTACACAGCTGTATTTGAAGCAGCCAGAAGATCATTTCTCTTCATCTAATAACAGTCATCCAACTTCTTTCTTTAACTCTTGTGAGGGGAAGAAAAGCTCTTTCTCATCAAGAGGGTCAAGATTTGATCTGGTATACTTTTTGCAAAGTAATTTTGCAGGAGCAACAACCCTCTATGAAACATTAGGAAGCTCTTTAGAAAAGTATGATAAAAACATTTCCTCTCAAATTTTGTCCCTATTTAAGACTGCAACTAGAAGTCAAATGGCTAAGGTAACTTCAAGTATGCTGAAGTAGTTGAGAAGAAATTGTATGCTGCTCATGCATGTTTTATATTGCAAGATACTGCTTTACCCTAAGAATTTGACCTAGCTGGTGAGTCTCAAGCGTGGCTTGAAAGTCACCTTATGCAGTTTAATGTGATAGACAAATTCTGACTGAAATTGATGAATAATTTATCCTTTGGAGTGGTTTTTAATTTTGTAGAGTCTAACTAGTTTCACTCAGAGCACAGTATACACTTCTTACCCTTCATTTGCAAAGCAGAAGTGTGGTTCAGACTGTGAAAGTTTAGTTTGTAGCTTGCCATTAATGGGAATTTAACTATAAAGGGGGAAAAAAAAGTGCTAAAATAGATTATGAGCTCAACACTCATTTTTACCAATGGGAAACAATGCTTCAAAATGCAAACTTTTATCTTAACTGTGATGATGAAGATAATGTATTTTATTGCATCTCATTGAGACACAGAAAAACAGGCCAGCTTTAAAACCAGCAAGAAAATAAACACCTACTAAGATGGAGGGTGGTCTAGCAACCTATTTGTTGAAATATGCTTTGAAGAGTGCACAGTGAGAAGTGACAATTACATTGATACTAAGGATCTTAGTAGTAGTGCAAAATTTACAGAAGTTTAGGAAAAGTGGAAAATAAGATTGCAATTTTATACCCTCAAAATGTCAGTAGAATGTTTAAAAATGCTGAAATGTATGCACCGTCTACATCTACAGGCAGTGTTCATTTGGAAATGGGAGATGTTAACTAAGATAGCTTATACAAAATATTGCAAATGCAGATCTAAAGTAAATTTAAATACTTGACAAATAGATATCTTTATTGTATTTTCGAAGCAGAAATAGGGCTGCATTGCATAGTGAGGTATTTGTATCATAGAATCATAGAATTAGCTAGGTTGGAAAAGACCCACAAGATCATCCAGTCCAACCATCCATTCACCACCAATAACCCCACCATGTCTCTCAACACTACATCTAAATGCTTCTTGAACACCTCCAGGGACGGTGACTCAACCACCTCCCTGGGCAGCCCGTTCCAGCACCTGACCACTCTTTCAGAAAAGTAGTATTTCCTAATGTCCAGCCTAAATCTCCCCTGGTGCAACTTGAGGCCATTCCCCCTCGTCCTGTCACTAGTTACAACAGAGAAGAGGCCGACCCCCAGCTCACTACAACCTCCCTTCAGGTAGTTAAAGAGAGCGATGAGGTCTCCCCTGAGCCTCCTCTTCTCCAGACTGAACAATCCCAGCTCCCTCAGCCGCTCCTCATAAGGCCTGTGCTTCAGATCCCTCACCAGCTTTGTCGCCCTCCTCTGAACACGCTCCAGGGCCTCAATGTCTTCCTTGCAGTGAGGGGCCCAAAACTGGACACAGTACTAGAGGTGGGGCCTCACCAGGGCTGAGTACAGAGAGTATGTGGGTAAACATATAAGAGTGTCAAAACACTGAACACTGAAAATGTGTTTTGGTCTTTAAACAAACAGAAATGCTGTATCTATGGAGCCAACATTTTAAAAGATATGCTTGGAGGTGTCACATTAAAGTTTCTCATAGGAAATCTAGAGATCTGTTGTTGTAATTCAAGCAGTGTGGGGAACTGCATTTCTGAGAGAAAGTTTAGATGTAGAATATGACATTCCTAGGTGTGTTCATTATAATGTGACTGAGGGAGAAATGAGTTGAGTCACAAGGATGTGTGTGCATGTATAGACCTACAGTGGAAAGGAATTGTAAGTGCTTAAAGCCATAAATTTTGAAGTAACAAAAGCCATTAAAAATCACTGTCTTCCCTGATTTTTCACCTCCAGCAATGCTATTACTCATCTCTCCCAGCAGCAGATAAATATCTGTCAAAAAGGCTGAGGAAAACTGCAATCTTCCTGAAACTTCATTGCTAGTTTAAATGGGTGGAAAGAAATCAGATAAATCAAAATGTAGCGAGGACTTAAAGTCTAATGCAATTCTATACGAATAAAACTCAAAACGTATCTTTAATTATGAAATTGGGCTAGGGCCTTGATTTTTTTATCTGATTTCTAGAGGAGCTGGTTGATCAGCGTCTGCATCTGTCATGCTGAGTTTTCAGAATGCCTTTGAGCTCTGAAGAAATTTCAGAGAATTGAAAGAGAGCTAATGCTGTGGCAGTCCTTAAAAAGGTCAAATGGGACAGTGTGAGTCATCCTGCTGTCTGTGTAGGTCAGAGAGAAAAGAGTGGCAGGCTATGTTGGGTGAAACACGAGTGTTCTTAAAAAGGCCAATTCTGAAGTCATACATCAAGAAAGGGAGCACAGCCTGTGTACAAAATCAAGCACTGCTGCTTGGATTCATTGCAGCAAATCTGCAGAATATCCCAGGCCTCCTTGGCCTGTCAGAAGTTGAACACAAATTTTCAGACCGGTGCTGTAGAGGGGAAATTTAGGTTAGATGTTAGGGCAACATTTTTCACTGACAGGGTGGTGCAGTGCTGGCACAGGCTGCCCAGAGAAGCTGTGAGTGCCCCATCCCTGGAGGTGCTCAAGGCCACACTGGATGGGGCCCTGGGCAGCCTGATCTAGTGTCCAATTTAGTGATTGGCAATCATGCCCATCGCAGGGGATTGGATCTAGATGATCTTTGAGGTCCCTTCCAACCCAAGCCATTCAATGACTCTATGATTCTGTGATTCTGTACTTGAGAACTGTGGAATAACTTCTGGGATGTGGAGTAGAACAGAGTCTGGGACTCAATGTTTAAGACGTTTCGAATATCCTGATCAATTCTATTACTTGAAAAGGATACTGATATCTGAAGTGTGTTTAAGGAAGGCCGTGAGGATGAGAGTATGGAAAACATCCTCTTAGTGACAGACAGAGGAGGCCTCCTACATTTAGCTTCCTAGGGGGGAAAAGTAAGCATTGGCTTGCTCATAAATAAAATGCACTTACATGGGAAATAACCTTTAAGACAATGTTCTTCATCTTACCTGGAAGGAAAGAACAAATGCTGATGTTTTTACGTTGAATTTAGACAGGTTGACATTGGGCATAAAGATGTTAATATTAATTAGCAATGACAAATGAGATTGACTGGATGAAAGTTTTAGGAAAGGCAAAAGGGTGTTAGGCAGCATGGAAGAAAACAATAGGAGCTTAATATAAATACTAATAAGGAGAGAATATTAATGAATGCAAAAAAAAAAAAAGGTTGTAAAGTGCAAACCAATATGATAAAGGGCAAAAGTGGACATTTTTGGAGGCATTAGAGAGACAGCAGGATCTTGGTGGTAAGGTCACGTTCAACCACATTAGTTTATATATGTGACACATAGCTGTGTATGTCTGCAGCATATTGTTAGAGAGATCAGCAAGGCAGGCTGAATGCTCAGAAACAACATAGCATACTTTAACTGCCAGACTTCCTTTAATTTATGAAAAGCAAAAGACAGTAAAGATAAAAAGGCATATGGTTTTGGTTTGATAAACAACTTCTCTGGGCATATGGGGAGATAGACATGTGTTCAGTTTTTATAATAAGGGGGAAAAATGCAAGGCCCACCATGGTTTTTGTCCCCTTTTTGGAGTTATGCTCCGCATAAAGAAGAGAGATTGTGGTACTTTTCTCCAGAGATAATTTAAGTAGGTCCTACAGCCTATATTAGGCAGGAGCTCAAGGTAAAAGATCTAGTTGTGTTATTTCTTTTAGATTAACTTTGAAGCATTGATTACCTACTTGGACACAATTAAAAGGGTGACATTTTTCTAAACTGTATTTGTAAATGAAATATTTTTGTCACCTTGTTCTGAGGATAAGGGTACTTCAGGTCACTACATTATAACAACTGTTGTTAAATGTTATCATTTTAATGGTGATTGGGGTCAGCAGAGTTCAATCCCACAAATTCTTCATGTTTTCCAGATGATATGTCAGAGTGTCTTCATTGGAAATCAGTCTTCCATAAATGGAGACTGAACTCAATAAGGCCAAAGTGATTTTTCGAAACCTGCAGGATAAATACTCTTGAGCTTGTTCATATTTACTTATAATGTTGTGGAGGAGGAAGGATATAAAAAACCTCTTCAAGAATAAGAGAAAAAAGCAATGCATTTGTCAAAAATACATGCTTATTGAAGACAATTGCCAAGAAAAAATACACGCTTCAAATAAACATCATTTTAAAATAAGTGTTAGACAAAAGCAGCCTACCTGAAGTGGAAATAAAAGCAGTAACAGCTGTTATGGGACACAAATTTATGCTTTGGAAATTGTCAGATTTTCATTCCTGCTCTATTATTCTGCTATGCTTAACAAGCATTTTGCTTGTACTATAGTTTCTTAGGTAAATCTACTCTCTCGATACCATGGCTAACTAGCAAATGTGATTTATAGATACAGGAGCTCCTTAGGAAAAGTGATTTGTGCAACCCCCTTTTTATGGTTCAGTGGAAAACAGAACGTATGTATGAAAAATGCACAAGTCAAAGTGAGTAATGAAGCACAGCGCAGCAACCAAGCTGAATCCTGGAGGCCAACTGCTCTAAAGGGAGCACAAGCACATTAACTATTTCTCAACAGAACCATATGCAACAGTACACTGACAGGATTCTACTACGATGCTAAATAGAGTCAATATACTCCAATGTACCCTGCAGACTCAGTGTTAGCCTGCGGATCTTTGCAAAGCAATACATTCCAAGTATACTACATCCAAAGAAGCAGAAAAAGCCCTAGTGGTCAGGTAGGTGTACAATGGGAAAGTCACAAGAGGCTGATAGGAGCTTGGAGATGGTGGAGCAAAAAAGCCCCAAATTGGTTGGGTTATTTGCAGGTGAATTTTAGACTAAATAGCGATCTTCAGCTTAGGAGAATGAAAGATGTTCTTCAAAAAGCGAATGGCAAATGAGTATTTTTAAAGCTTAATTTGAAATTGGAACCAGAACTATAAATGTTATTATAACTTCTGTCAAAATTCCTATTGGAGGGACAATGTGTAAACAGGAATACCTTGGAAAATGCCATCAAAAAAGCAAAAGCAACATATTTCTATATTATTCCTCATCCTGGGGAGTAGATGCATGGTTTTGTGGTGGTAGTGGTGTTTTTATACTTATTTTGAGTGTGTTGGTTTGTTTGTTTATTTTTTCCATCCTCTTATTGATGTCCTAGATTACAGAGGCCGTTAAAATATGCTGATAATTGCTTCCTTCCCCTCTTTCCATCAGAAAAAGAGCTGCAAACAAACAAATGACACCCCCTCCACACACACAACATTTATTTTTAGAAGTTACAGGGTAGGAATTGGCTATATAAATAATGATAAGAATATGTAAATAGCGAAGTTATGCATCCTTGAAAATACCTGGTAAATCGATTCTCAGGGCTAGTGTGTGCTGTTTTCTCAATCTGGAAAAAAGAACTCTGGAGCATCTGTTTAAGCTGCATTTGCTTGCTTCTAAATAACTGTCAGAGCCATCAACAGCTGTTACTTCTTTGAATGCAGCATAGCTGTAGGGGTCATAGTCGGATACAAAGAGTCTGGAAGTTCTGCCTTAGAGGATGTTATTTTATATGGGCAGAGCATTTAAGGTGTGCCCCAGCAAAGGCAGTGATTTGTCCAGATAATACAATAACACATCCACCTTCTCCACATTCGTGAGAAAGGGAGATGCCACCTTTTTTAAAGGTGGTGATTGTGACTCGAATTCATAAGATCTAAAAGGACAAAATAGCCACATAGATGAAGGTGGACTGTAAGAAGGAAGGAGACTGGCTCTTTAGCAGACTCTTTTGTGATAGCACAAGGGAAGAGAGTTTCAAATTAAAACAGGGGAGATGTAGATTGGATATAAGGAAAAAGTTTTTTACAATAAGGGTGGTGAGGCACTGGCACAGGTTGCCCAGAGAGGTGGTGTATTTCCTGTCCCTGGAGACACTCAAGGTCAGGCTGGATGGGGCTCTGAGCACCTGATGGAGCTGTAGGTGTCCCTGTTCATTGCAGGGGGGTTGGACTGGATGGCCTTTAAAGGTCCCTTCCAACTCAAACGATTCCATGATTCTATGATACTATGAAACACAGGCTTCTAACCCTGAAAACAGTACATAGCAAATCAGAGGGTCCATATGTATTTCAGAATGTCATTGATGCCCTAATTTCACTTTTGTGCTTTCCTGGAAGTGCTGCTTCTCATAGATCACCACTTGTCTTTCACCTGTTGCCATATGAGATTCATGAGCTTGCTATCTTGGGTTTGAATCACTCAGGAAGCTTGATTTCCCCGAGGCACTCTGAACCTTCTCATTCAATAAGGAAGAAAGTAAAAACATGCTGTAGCTATCTTTCTGTTCCTATCCCACAATTCAGGTAGAAGCAAAGTGGTTAAGATCTTAACCCGGGTAGATAGGAATAAAATTTCCATTTACTAAGAAAACACTTTATTCCTCGGGTAGTTTTCATCCATTTCATCATCAAGAGATTCTTGAGCTTTCCTTTCAAAGCAATAAGAGGAAAGAAAAGCTGCACAGGAGTCAAGAATTCATAGTTATCAGGGCCAGAAGTCTATAGAATAGAGAAAAGTTGTTTCTGTAGCCCGAGGATGTGAATCATTGTCAGGGAGGCTGGGCACTGTTTTAATGTACTACTAGTACATTTTTTTGATTAAAAAAATCCAGCCTAAAGTTTATAGACAATATTTTACAGGCAAGAACAGATCTGAGACTGCCTGGTCCTCGGTGCTGGAGGACCAAGGTTGGGGGAGGAGACTGAGGCAACCTCATTGCTCCCCACAGCTCCCTGAGGAAGTAAAGCGCAGACCGAGGTGCATACCCTTCTCTTCCCTTCCCTTCCCTTCCCTTCCCTTCCCTTCCCTTCCCTTCCCTTCCCT